>NW_007732989.1:24233-24837 GCF_000696425.1 Galeopterus variegatus | reverse complement strand
CATATTAATAAAATCAAACACAAAGACCATATCCTCATCTCTATAGATGCTGAAAAAGCATTTGATAAAATTCAACATTCATTCATGACAAAGACCCTCTATAAGTTAGGTATAGATGGAAATTATCTCAACGTAATTAAAGCCATGTATGATAATCCCACTGCCAATATCATCCTGAATGGGGAAAAGCTGAAAGCTTTTCCTTTAACAATGGGAACTAGACAAGGATGCCCACTCTCACTGCTCCTATTTAACATAATGTTGGAAGTACTAGCCAGAGCAATCAGAGAAGAAAAGGAAATAAAGGGCATCCAGATTGGAAGAGATGAAGTCAAACTGTCCCTGTTTGTAGATGACATGATCCTATATATCAAACAGCCTAAAGACTCTACAAAAATACTCTCGGAGTTGATAAATGATTTCAGCAAAGTTGCAGGATTCAAAATCAACACACAAAAATCAGTAGCATTTCTATTCTCCAATAGTGAACATGCATAAAGAGAAATCAAGAAAGCTTGACCATTTACAATAGTCACCAAAAAAACTTAGGAGTTGAGTTAACCAAGGATGTGAAAAATCTCTATAATGAGAACTACAAACCACT
>NW_007732989.1:23195-23758 GCF_000696425.1 Galeopterus variegatus | reverse complement strand
GGCATAACACTACCTGACTTTAAACTATACTACAAAGCTATAATTACCAAAACAGCATGGTGAAAGAAAACAGACGAGACCCTGACTGACAGTTCGCCAGAGAAGTTCCGCTTTATTCAAGAACTGCGCGTATATTTATAGGGAGCTGCGTTCCAGGTTTGGATATGGGGTGGATGGGGCGGTAGCTGATTGGACGGGGCTGGGCGGAAGGTGAGTCTTGACCTGGGACTGGTTGAGGTTTTGGAGCCGGCAGGCTTTTACTGTGGAGAAGAACCCAGAAGGGCGCCATATTGCCAGGGAGTGCCTTTCCCCTCCCCCCCCCACTTGAGTGCCCACGGTATCCCTACACATGGTACTGGCATAAAAACAGACACACTGATCAATGGAATAGTATAGAGAACCCAGAAATCAACCCATACACCTACAGCCATCTGATCTTTGACAAAGGCACCAAGCCTATAGACTGGGGAAGAGACTGCCTATTCAGCAAAAGGTTCTGGGGTAACTGGATATCAATATGCAGGAGAATGAAACTAGACCCATACCTTTCACCATATACTAAA
>NW_007732989.1:18923-21665 GCF_000696425.1 Galeopterus variegatus | reverse complement strand
GTATATCTACACAATGGAATACTACTCTGCTATAAAAAAAAGGATTAAATACTGCTATTTGCAACAACGTGGATGGATCTAAAGAGAATTATATTAAGTGAAACAAGTCAGGCACAGAAAGAGAAATATCACATGTTCTCACTTATTTGTGGGAGCTAAAAATAAATAAATAAATACAAAATAATGGGGGGGGAGAGGGAAAAAGACAAAACAATTACAATTCCTTGAAGTTGATACGACAAGCAAACAGATATGAGGTTGTTGGGTGGGAGGGGGGAGAGGGCAGAGGAAGGGAGGTTTCGGTAATTGGCCACAATAATCAACCACATTGTATGTTGACAAAATAAAATAAAATAAAAAGTGGCTTTTTGTTTCCCTAAACAAGCACTTTGAATACATGCCGATCAATCCACTCTTCACAGGTAGAAGCAAAAGAAGAAAGCAGGAAGAGCAAAAAGCCAATAGAGTTTTTATGGGTTGGGACTGGCGGGATGCTTCCAGGTGCTAGCATTCCCTGCTGACATGTGACAATGAGGCATTAAATGATATGATGGACGGTTGTCCATGGGCTATGCCCACATGTGCTTATCTTCTTCCAGGCATACATGTTTCTCTTTCACGAACCAGATGAACATTTCATCATTTGGAAACTCACATTCCTAATGGTGTGCTTTCTCTGACTTCAGTCTCCCAAAATGTGGTCAGCACAGGTGAAGGAATGCATGTAATCATATCAGTCCATCCACTTGTTTTCCCGCTGTTTCCACTCAGCAGAATGGGGATCTATAGGTAATGGAAATTACTGCCCATGGGGCATGCATCTCACACAGCTGTAATGGTGTGTTTCCCTGCAGACTTGGTTGCTTCAGTTCTCCTACCAGCTTGGTTTGCTCATTCCCCACCCACATCCCCCGTCCTCTTTGGGTCAGGTGATTAATTGTGGATCTTAAAAAGGACACCCAGCTTGTAATTCATAGCAGCCAAAAGAAATGGAAAATGTTCATTGGGCGTTAATGGGGAAGAAAATGCAATGAGCAGGCACTTTATTTCTCCAACACAACATTCACTTTTCTTTAAACTTAGCTGTTAATATTGTTACAAATGTTCCCAATGTGTGTTCCCAAATGTTCTGTGTGTACCTCCAGAGTGCAGTAAAGGCACCCTGCTCCTCCTTCATTTCCTACAAGTTTCTAAAGTAAAGGTCAGGTGATGGGGGAAATATTCATACAGAATTGGAACGGGCCCTAAGAGACATCCAGACTAACAGACAGAGTCCACACTCAACCACCCAGGTTTATAATCTTTTTCCCATGTGTTCAAGTGAATCTTCTGTACTACATAATGCTTTTTCCTTCTTCC
Source organism: Galeopterus variegatus (assembly GCF_000696425.1). Lineage (NCBI taxonomy): Eukaryota > Metazoa > Chordata > Mammalia > Dermoptera > Cynocephalidae > Galeopterus > Galeopterus variegatus. The sequence continues at coordinate 20,306 of NW_007732989.1, read as the reverse complement.
TGCCTTTCCCTGTCTGGGGTATTGTGATGCCTTAATCCCCTGTCCTCATTTTTCAGGTTTGTGTAACTCAGTGTACTATAATTAGGGATGAGATCCTTCACCTTCCCTACATTTTCTTGATGCCATTTATGGAACTTCAGCACACATCTTATTTTGATATGAGAGATGTTGGATGTTAAGATACACATGTAGATTTAAGTGGCATCAAGATATTCACAGTACAAAGATCCATCTGGGAACTATCACTGGATTCTTTACCAGGTCCCACATACCTTACCTTGCCAGGAGGCTTTAAAAAAGTATGAATGGGCATCAAATGGGAGCCTCAAAGGACTCATTAGAAATACCTCTCAGACGGTCTTGACAATGGCCTTTGTATCATGGATTGTAACTTATTATGAGTTTGAAAAGTGGCTGAATGTGTGTGGCAATTGGTACTGAGTTGGGGGATGGAGGCATAATGGCTTTACAACTCTCTGGATGTTTGTTCCTTCAGCTGGCCTTGAAATAATACAGTTGTTGGTCCTGTGATGCTAGTGATGGTTCTGAAAGCCACTCCAGTCCTTGTCTTCTCTGTGTTACTCTGGTGATTCCAGGAGTCCATGACTCTCATGGCTCTGGGGGCTGGAGGGGTGGGGATAATCTTGATAAAAGTGCTAGGCCAATTACCAAAATAGACAGCAAAGTAAAGAAGTAATTTCATGTTTTTTAACAGCCATTTGAAGTTTTAAAGCATGCTGTATAAAGTATGTATACATACATATGTCATGGGTCTTCGTTTTGATTGTTTTTCTGTTTGCCTTCTTTCTCTCTACTGAAGAGCAGTTTCCTTTACTTTACCTATAATTTCCTTCCTGCCCCAAGAACATCCTTGATTACATTCATACAATGACTTTTGCTCACATTTTCTTAATCAGTTGAATTCCATCCCATCCTACCTATCTCTAATACCTTCTCCATCTTTGTTTCAGTTAAAGTGCCATCTACTTACAACGTCCCTGATTTAGTTCTTTAGTTTTAATCTGTTTTATTTCCTCTTACAAACATTTTTATAGGTTTTATGGAGTGCCAGGACTGTTCCAAGTGGCTAAAAGTACCAACTCTATGTGACTCTGCCCCTTTGATCTAAAGCCCTGCATCACCCAGTACTTCAGCCTAGTGCTTCTCAAACACCTAAAGAATCTCTTAAACCCTTTAAGAGAATTAAAAAACAAGCTATATACTGGCAGAAAATATTTACAAAATACACATCTAATGAGGACCTTGTATTAAAAATATACAAAGGATTCAAAATTTGACAATAAGAAAACAAACAAAAAAAAAACAATTAAAAAGTGGGCAGAATATCTGAACAGATGCCTCACCAAAAAAGATATGCAGATG
>NW_007732989.1:13419-18355 GCF_000696425.1 Galeopterus variegatus | reverse complement strand
CTACACACCTGTTAGAATGGCTAAAATCCAAAACACTGACAATACCAAATGCTGGCAAGAATGTGGATCAACAAGAACTCTCATTTATTGTTGGTAGAAATGCAAAATAGTACAGCTACTTTGGAAGATAGTTTGGCAGTTTCTTACAAAGCTAAAAATACTCTTACTATACAATCTAGCAATTGTACTCCTAGCTATTTATCTAAATGAGTTGAAAACTTACATCCACACAAAAACCTGCACACAAGTGTTTATAGCAGCTTTATTCATAATTGCCAAAACTTGGAAGCAACCAATCTTTCCTCAATAAGTGAATATTGTATTTAACATCCATGCAGCATAATATTATTCATAGATAAAAGGAAATGAGCTATCAGGCCACAAAAAAACACAGAAGAAACAAATACACGTTGCTAAGTATGAAAAGGATACATACCATATAATTACAATTATATGACATTCTGAAAAAGGCAAAACTATGGAGATAGTAAAAATATCCATCATTGCCAGGGGTTGCATGAGGCAGGCAGTGGAGAGATGAGTAGGCAGAGCACAGGGGATTTTTAGGGCAGTGAAACTATTCTGTATGATATTTAATGGTGGATACACAACATTATGAATTTGTTAAAACCTATAGAATGTATAACCAAGAGGCCATTCTAATGTAAACTATAGACTTTAGTTAGTAATAATATATCAATATTAGCTCATCAATCTGAACAAAAGCACCACACAAATGCAGGATATTCATAACAAAGGAAATTCAGAGGAAGAGAGGATATATGGGAACTCTGTACTTTCCACTTATATTTTTTGTCAACTTAAAACTGCTCTAAAAAATAAAGTTAATCAATTTTAAAAAGTAATAATAAAAAACCTGCATTCCTGGGTTCTATCTTCTAGATATAGATGCCTGAGTAGGGCTGGATCAGGCTGTGAATTTGCATTTTAATCTGTTTCAGATCCAGTGAGTCTGCTCTGAGAGGCCTGGTTCAGTGTTCCCTTGTATTCTGCCTGGTACCACTCACTGTCGATACTCATGTGCCCGCCAATTTCCCCATATCATTCTAAACTTGGCCCATGTCTCCATCTTCTACTGTCTGCCCCACAGTGGTTCAGACAGGGATCACAGCAGAATATCCACTGGGGAGTAGTTTCTGACTGATTTTTCCAGAAGGTCTTGTTAGATAGAACAGATAAAAACCTTCACGCTCGCCTTGGCTTCTGTTGACAGAGCACCTATGACCCAGCTTGGTGTGTTCCGCAAAGGATTGTGTGCTGAACTAGTCCTTATGCATCGGGACAGTGGGAGGGAGGGACTCAAAGAATAGGACTAGAAGCAGAACTTAGCAATGGTTGAAGAACCAAAAACCAGGAGGCCAAATGAGCTAATAGCCACCAACCAGTCAGCCTCATAGCCCCACCAAATCTCAATTCGTAGAGATGGAGACTGAGCCCAAATACAAACTAAGTGTATGGTGGAAATAGGGGTCAGGCCCAGGAAGATAGCACAGAATTAGCAAAGAAGTAACAGCACATAGAACATGATCAAAAAGTGACCCTCTTTCTCTCCCGGACCCCCACCAAAACCATCCAACCTGACATCCTTGCAGGGAGAGGAAAGCCTTAGAAAAGAAGCACTGAGATTTAATCTATTTATTCTGGAACTGGGATTGTTTTCTGTTGTAATTTTTGTCACTGCTTCTTTTACTCATTCAATCAACAAACACTCACTAAATAATACTATATCCCAGATATACAGATTTTTTTTTAAATATGGCAGTCTATGTAACATTAACTAACAAAAATAAGTGTTTTTAGAACAGAGAAGTTTATTAATATAGAATAAAATTTTTCGCAGAAGCAACTGAATATTGAAGGTGGGGTAGCTGCAGTGTGCCAAGGCCAAGGCCTCCTGTTCTCTGTGCATGTTCGTGGGGGAAGAGCTTTCAGCTCCTCGCCTGGATAATGCAGATTCTAAATGTCCCATCTCTCCCCAACCACCACTAGTGGGAAGACATTTTCTCCCACAGAGAATATGGGGCCACTGGATCAGACCATAGGACCACACTGAGAGCAGGCATTAGCCAGCTTCTAAGGCTGCTCTAGTGACCTCATCGCTCCTCCTCTTCAAGGTACTTGTGGGCAGGAATCTTCTCTTCCCTTTAAGCTTCCCAGTAAGGGGTTAGGGGAGGTTAGAATATTATAATCCTAAATATCTCTCTTACCCAATGCCATCCCTTTGAGAAGACCAAGGATCAGACTCAATCCTCCCATCTAGCATTAGTAAAAACATTGCAAATATAGGGAAAAGAGGGTTTGGAGAAGGGCCCAACCCTTCCAAAGGCAATGGTGGCTGGCTTTTTAAATCATTTTCATTTTCAAAGCACAGGGAAAAACAAATAATTTTCAGGTATTCACATGGGCACAAAGAAACACTTTTGGTTCCAGCTGCTGTGCCCGGCCTAGTTCAGTAGAAACATGGAGTCACTTCTAATCTATGATTTTCTGCTTATGCTGACAAAGGCAAACTCCTTGGGACTGGAGAGGAAATACTTTATTTACTCATATCATTCCCCTCTTCTTTCAAAAGTGCCTTACTGCTGCCCCAAGTGAGTTGGAAGCAGATGCCGCAAGCAAACACATTCTCTGGCTATTTTAGCCCTTGTGGCCATGAGCATGGGAGAAGGGAATGAGGGAATGAATGGATATTCCTCAGACACCAAGCTGTTAATTAAACGTAACTGTGGACCACCTAAGTGCTGAGAGTGTATGGTGATTACTCTGGTGAATCAGCCTGCAAAAGGCAGTAACTGCTATGAAGTGCAACCAGGTGACATTTTGTGACCCCTGACATTTCTCCTGAAACAGCAACACAAAAGAGTCTCAAGGATCCTGGCTCCTTAACCACCTGACTGCCAAAAAGAACTAAGACTTTCCAACTTTACTTTTATTCTTACAGCATTTTAAATTCTCCAATTAAATGGAAACTTAAAAGGTTTAGAGTCCCATGGTCTTGGGTTCCATCTTTATAGTGTACCAACTCAGTACTCTGCAACTTGATTGGTCAAAATCAAGCATTTAGCCTACCTTTTGGATATGAAACATATTTCAGGATAACCAAATCATTGATGAAGGGGAAATTCTTATTATAGAAGAACGCTAACTAATGAATGTAGCGGGAAGGATAGAATCGTAGAAATCAGTAGTTGGTGACACCTAATGAAATAATCAACTGGACAATGGTTATCAATGGCTTAAAAACTCATCAGTGAAAGGTTCATGGGAACTTTTACCATGTATGGCTCCAATTGACAATAGCTGACCCCAGTTCCCAACTGTGACTTCTGTAGAAAGGAGATGACTGGACATTCTGTGCACTAGGAGGTACAGGCACCACCTATGAAGGAAAAGCATTGTGTAAAGAAACACATTAACATGAATCCGATGACACCCTAGATTAACCTGCCAGTTTACAAAACAAATGGCAGACAGAGAAACATGTCAAGCAAAATCAAGTGGAAGTAATCAGCCCACCAGAATGTGGGAAATTCCATACAAAAAACAACAAAATGTCCTCAACAAATGGTCGGCATGAGAGAAAAGGGAGAAAAGGAAAATTGTCAAAGGGAAAAAGAGCCTTAATAGTTATAATATAACCAAATGCAATGTGTGAGCCTGTTTTAGATCTTAATTGCTAAAAAAAAAAAAAAACTCCAAAAAGATGATCAGGAGAAAGTGAGTACCCGTTGAGTGTTAGATGATACTAAGCAATTATTAAGGAAATTTGTTAATTTTGTTTGTTAAGATAATAATATTGAATTTATCTTTTTTTAGAGTTTATATCTATTACAGGGGCATACAGAAGTGTATAAAGGTGAAGTGATATGACAACTTGGATTTGCTTAAAATACTTTTCTGCCAAAAAAATTGGGGGGGCGGGTTGGAGGGAGGGTGATGGATGAAAGAAGAATGGCAAGATGTTGATATTTAATGAAGACCAGTGAGAGGTGCTAAATTGTGTTTGAAATGTTCATAATAAAAAGTTTAAAAACGACAAAAAACACCTTTGCAACTTAATTATTAGCTGTGTGATATTGGACATGTTCTAAATTTTCTGAGTTCTGATCTTCTCATCAATGAAACAAGGATAATTTTTTTTCTCCCATGGTTGCTTTGGAGATTAATGAGTGTAATAGACCTGGATAATGCCCGGCCCTAGTAAGTACTCAATAATGCAAAAAAACCCCTTGTAGATACCATGAAAAATCCTTAACACTTTGTTGACACTAGTCCTTTTAAGCAGGCAGATTCGATTTCAGCAAACTTCAGACAGACTTCCTTCTGAGGCTTAAACACGTCCTTTTCTCATAGATGGTCCCTAAGGAGATGCACTCTGTCTTATTCATGTCCGAATTCCTAGCATCTAACATGGTGCCAGCTGTGTGGTAAGAACCGCATGAGTTTTTGTCAACTGGCTGACTTAATGAATAAACAAATGAATGATGCCTGATCACGTAGGATATTTAAAGCATAGTCAACTTGCGGGTAGATGAAAATTTAAGACAGGCTTCCAGAGCCGTGGTGAAAAGGAAGGGAGAGTTGGTGAGAAGAATTAATATAATCTCTGGATTAAAATGGACAGTGGAGAAAAGGTACAACTGTAAGCCTTTCATAAGGAGCTGAGAAAAGAGTGGCAAGATACATGTGAGACAAGGACAGAGAAAGACAGGTCCAAGACTTTAAAAAAGAACACAGAGAAGGAGAGAGCACACAAGAGCACAAACGCAAACCTGCTCAAAGCAAATGAAACACCTTCCCAACATTCCCGAGACCAACAGAGCATTTGTTCAGGTTGAAACTTAAAAAACTGCAGACTGAGAAGTTATTAAATGTTTGCTCAAGACTGAAAAGATCCCCTTAAAAGTTTGGTCTA
>NW_007732989.1:0-13039 GCF_000696425.1 Galeopterus variegatus | reverse complement strand
GACTGAGAAGTTATTAAATGTTTGCTCAAGACTGAAAAGATCCCCTTAAAAGTTTGGTCTACCTAAAAGTTTTGCAAATGTTATTCTTAGGTACTTGCATCTCCTAAAATAAGAACCACGTCTTTAAGTACAGAAAATGATAAACTATACAGGTGTGAGGCATTAAAATGAAAGAGAAAAGCTTAGTAGAAAGGTATAAAGGTTAGATTTGGGAAAGGAATATTTAGGTTCTGTCAAAAATGTGGAAAGATGGGTGGGATGTGAAAAGAAGACACATCAAGTACATCACTTAGGGTTTTGAAGAGCTAGAAGCAGCACAACAGGGTCTTTTAGTGCAACAGCTGAGCCAAAGAATCTCATTTTGCTCCAAGCCAAAAATGGATACTTCAAGTTGAGTCCCATTAAAAGAAAATGGTAGTGCAATAGGAAATGTGTTATAGACAACATATCTCATTACAGAGAAGATAAAATCTTTTTTGAAAGCATCATCAAAATCAGAAATGATATGATAAGAAACTAAAAGAATTAAAAAGTGATCTATTGTAGGTTTCAGTTTTTAAAACACTGTATGTTAAGACTCCTATTGATAAATAATAGATTGATGATAAAGTCAAGTTCAAGGCAATCAGTTTGTTTTGAATAACAGGGAAATCATGTGTAACCCAGCAAATGCCCCCATGCCTCGAGAAGTATGCTGGAGTATACATAGGAATGAATGAGACTATTTTTCTTTGCATATCATGTCAAAAACAGTGTTGATAAATGTGGATACAATTTTGAAGTGTCTGAGGCTTTCAGAAGTTGGAAGCCTTTTAAGAGATCTGATTAATTTAACATGTCAAACCTAATGGTGAATGAGTTCAATTTCTCCAAAGAACAATTAGTCAACGAAAAAATTAACATGAGATATTGTCAAATGCAAAGACCATGCTCATTTCTAAAGATAAAACACTTTACCGCTATTGTTGAACTTGCTTCTTTGTTCTATGACAGGCTTCTGTGACGTAATTCCCTCAGTGACCCAAATGCTTAGAATAAGCTGCCATCGTTTCTCACCTGGACAACTGAAAAAGCCTCCTAATTTATCTCCCTTTAGCCACATTCATCCACCTCCTGTCTTCTTCACATACTATCCACATGACATTTCAAAACCACCAAACTCTCTTTTTGAAAACCTCTTAACAACATCCCATTGCATTTGGGATACAAGTAATATTAGTGCGCTATGCAAAGCTTGGGTCCCTGAGGAGCCCTCAGCTCCCCCCATGTCACTTTCCCACATTCCCTGGCCTTTTTTCCTTTCTTTTCATTTCCCTTGCTATGCCTGTCTCCGGGTCTTCTCATATCCTGGTTCCCTGTTCCAGAAACACTCTTCCCCGCTCCCTGACTTCTCACATAGTTAACTCCTCTTCATTCTTCAGACTTCAAGTCAGAACGTAGAGCTACCTCCTCAGGAACATCTTCCTGCCCTCACTGATGAGACCACATCACTCTGTAGTCATCCTGGTTCCCTGTTCCAGAAACACTCTTCCCCGCTCCCTGACTTCTCACATACTTAACTCCTCTTCATTCTTCAGACTTCAAGTCAGAACATAGAGCTACCTCCTCAGGAACATCTTCCTGCCCTCACTGATGAGACCACATCACTCTGTAGTATACTCTCACTGCCTCCTGGGATCTGGTATAGCACCTGTCACAGTCCCCACATCCTCATGATCATCCTTTGAGCCCTTTCATTCATGCTTCCACATCCACCACCCCTACCCAAATCGCTCTTTCCAGCATGACCATGATCTCCATGGTGTCAGATGCAATGATTTCTTCTCTGCCATTTGACACATCATCAGCATTTGACACAACTGAAAACTTCCTTTTTCCTAAAATACTCATTCCTCCCTGGACTAAGGACATCAGAACTATCCAGTCTTCCTTGTACCACATTAACCACCAGCTCTCAGTATTTGTTTTTATCTTCTCTTCTTCAGGTAAATCCTCTTATCTTGTAGCACACTGAGCTAAGAACTAGGCTCTTTCTTCTTCCCTGTCTTCTTTTCTTGTGTGTTCTCAGCAGGTCCCATGGCTTTAAATACTACTCACATGTCAATGGCACTTGTATTTATGCATCTAGAACCAGACATCTTCACTCAGCTTCCTACTAGTCTATTCAACTACATACTTGACAGCTCTTCTGGGATGTCAATAGTCATCTCAAATTTACTCAAACAAAGCTAAATTCTTGATTACCACCCCCACCCCTGCTCAATAACACATATATGTCCACCCCCAATCTTTGTCATCTCGACACACAGTTCCACCATTCATCCAGTTGCTCAAGCCAAAACATTAAGAGTCACCCTTGATTCTTCTCTCCTTTCTTCCCAAGCCCTTAACAATCGATCCATCATGTTGCTCTCTTGAAAATGTGTCTCATATCTGACCATTTCTCCACAACTCCATAGCAAGCATACCAGTTAGAGCCAACATCCTATCTCTACAGGACTACTGCAACAGATTCCTCACTAGTCTCTGATTTATCTCACCTCCTACAATCCAGTCTCCACAATTGTCAAAGTGGTTTTTCAAAACATAAGGAGGTTCATGTGACTCTCCCAGTTAAATTTCTCCAGTGGCTTCCCATTGTACTTAGAATAAAACCCAGATTCCTCAACAGAGACCACAAGGTCCTACATGCCTACGCTTCTGGCCTCATCTGCTCGTCTCTCCTTCATTCGTCTTTACTAAGCACCAGGCCTAGTTGTTGAAAGGAAAATCTGAGCTCAATGCTATCAGGAAGATCAGGGAGAAAAATAGAGAGGATAAGAGAAAACTAAAGCTAAATCCACATCTTCCTTGACAGAAAGTTAATAGATCATGAATAAAACTGTAAAATCAAGAAGTAACATTTAAGTCTATTATTTGAAAATATGAAGGAAAATAGTAAAATAGTCAACAAAAAGTATTAAAAATGGTTATCTATGGATGAAAGAATTAGGGATGGTAATAGTGAGGACTGATGCAATAAGAAAATCCCCATTTTCTGGTAATAAATCTCTAGTATGATTTGACTTTTAAGGAAAATACATCTAATACTTTGAAAAAAAAATAAAATAAATTTTTGAAAAAAAAGCATTGGCAAAAAGTCAGTAAGATCTGGGGAGAGACAGACAAAGCAGGGAGAAGATGCCATAAGACCTGTGGAAATGTTTTACACTTTTTAAACACAAAAGAGAAATGAGCCAAGAACATCCCTGGTATTTGACTAAGGAAACAAATTTTGGATAAAAGATAGACTGTGCCTGCTCCACTCTTAGTTGCCTTGGCAACCAGACTCCCTACTAATGGTAATGATTTATAATGTGAAAATGCACATGAAATGGAGTAAATATAATTAGGGGCAAAGCAACAATGGCATTGACAGGCCACACTCTGGTGGAAGGTCTGGGGTATGTCCAGGATGGGGCACTTTTAAGTCAAAGATGAAATAATGAAGAGTAGCATTAAGAAGTTGGAACTGAGTCTGCTCTCCTGGAGCTTCCTGGTATTACAGACATATGTATCTCCCTCTAATTTTGGTGAAACCAGGGTACATAATAAAGTAAATATTTCATGGCTCTATGCTGCCTCATGTGTGACTATAGCTATCAACCCACTTCAGGAAACCTCTTGGAGAAGTCGGGTAGGTGAATATAGATTCATTCCTCACCTTCACACTTGCCCTTGCCAGGTCCTGTCATTTTTTAGTTGATAAATAAATAGTTGTTGAATAAGTGAATGGATAAATGAACAAAGGGTCTTCAAGAAGTGTGCGTAGTCAGAAGCTGCCTCCTAAGCTGGGGTTTAAAGGCTATCAAAAGGGATAGCTTCACCCCAGCCCAGATGAGCTCATGAAGATCTAGAGTCTGTATGGAGGGTGGAGCTTATCTATACTTCTTACCATTGAAACTTGATAGAGCCTCTCAAAGTCTGAGGGAGCTGTAATTTTCCTTGTGGAAAAATCAAAATTTACACTGCACAGACAACTTCTGTAAATACATAAACATGTGAGTACATGCAGATCTGTGGAGGCATTTATGCACTCCCACGCACAAGCAGTCAGCACTCCCATGGGTGTAGCAGGCAATCACCTATGGCATAATTTGAAGGGCACAAAATGACCTGCCAGCTCAAAACTGCCTCTCTTTCTAACTGGCCACAAATCTGAAACATCTTTATCATATTTGTCACTTTCATTTAATATTATTCCCGGAAAGTCCTGCTAAAATTCAAACACATTACATAAAAATGTAACAACATCAATCCAACAAGGGTGGTATGGGAGATAGGGGATCCGATTAGCACGAAATCCTTAGTTCCACCACTAACTAGCTGAATGATCTAATGAAAGTTAGTTAACTTCACTGAGCCTCCATTTATCAAACTGTAAAGTATAGATTAAAATCCCAACTTTATGGTATTATTATAAAAATAATAGAGCAGTTGGCAAACAGCAAACCAAAAGTAATTGGTAATCTTACTAACTTTAGTTCCCATTGACATCTTAGGCTAGTTGGGATATAAGGTGAGCTAGCAGACATTAGAGTCTAGAGATAATAGAACACAGAACAAGAAATTTTATTGACAGTCAAGATGAGATGCTTGGAGAAAGAGCAAAGAACAATAAATTATGGAAACATTTTATCCTTTTTCCTCACTCAGTGACACATGCTCAAACAAGACCCTGCACCCACCCCTGTCATCTGATTCTTGCTGGCTCTCCAGCCTCAATCTGCACCTGAGTCCTCAGAGGCCACACCACTGTTTTTTAAATTGTGAGCATTGACTCATTAGTGAATTGTCATCAATTTAGTCAGTCATGACCGACATTTTAAAAACTGAAATGGAATAGAATTGGAGAGACGACAAAAGAAAACACTGTGTACAGCAAGAGTAAACATTACTTTGTGAAGCTTTTGTCTTTTGTTGCAGAGGTATTCGAGTGTGTATTGCTTACTACTAGTCACAATCGAAGAAGTTTAAAGGCCTCTGCCATATGCCATAAACATGCTAAGATACTTTAAGTTCCCTAAATATGCAATGCTGTTTCATATTCCCGAGCCTGTGCAGATGCTCTCCCCTCCAGTGGATTTTCCTTTTGCCTACCCTTCTCTATGGTGGCGGAGGAGAAGGGAGTCTCTTCTCAATAACACACAGCCGAAGTTTAATTACCTGATCTGTGACTCCAAACTCCCACCCAGACATTCCCTTTTGTTCTCCCTAAAACAAAGATTTTGCTCTGTATGTATCTCAGTCTTATCTCATTGTATTTATATCCAATCAATATTATCACATTTTATTTACAACTGATTGAACACTGCTTGTCTGCCTACTAAATTCTTGCCTTCTTGAAGGCAGAATCTCTATCTTTCATCATTTTATTCCAAGAACATGTCGTATTATACATGTGTTTGAAATGTTTGCTGAACCAACACATAAAAGATAAGCTGGAAAATAGAAAATCCATTTTTCCTATTGAAAAGTGCTTCCTAAGCAGCCATCCAACTCTCAAAAGTGGGATTTGTTCCGTTATCACACGAGATAGGATGCAAAGCCCCACCTAGATGATTCTGCAGGTCTACCTTCATCTGCCACTGAGAAAACTCTAGAGTTGCTCATGAATGATTATTTTCAGAGTATAGACATCAAATTGATATGAGAACACCTTCAAATATCAAATAACTGTACAGATGTTTAAGAAAAATGAAAGATGGTCCACCAGGCCAATATCCTTGACTTGAAATGTCAGTGAAGGTTGTCCCTTCAAAAGGTAATAATGCATTTTCTATGAGACATGAAACACTTCAAATCAATAAATATTATATTAAAGTCTTGCTTTTGGAAGGTGTTTTCTTTAATAAAACATAAGAAGAGGTAAGAAAAATATTGTTTCAGCCCCCTGAATCCTTGGGGAGACACAGTCTTTGCATTCTGCTGACATGGGCACGGGAAAGAACCACAGACAGAGAAATGGATGCAGTCCACTGTTTCCACATCAGAGAGGACACCCAGGCTGGCTTCTCTGGGACAGGAGCTGCCACACAGGCTTCAGCTACCCTAGGCTGTTGCACCCATGAAATAAGATGCAACAGGGAGACGGAATCAATCGTAGCTATTGAAACCCATTCCTCATTCATCACAAGGAAATTTTATCTCACTGGCCCATAATTAACCATAAGTCTCCTTTCATTAGCACAGAAGCTAGAATAAATTCCTAGAATTATTCAAATCAAGGGTCAGCACTTGTCCTGGCTCAGTTCTTCTCAAACCTGAATGGGCACTTGAATCTCCTGGGGGTCTTCCTAAATGCGCTCTTCTGATTCAAGGTGTTTGAGATTCTGCATTTCTCACGAGCTCCCAGGGGGCTCTGGTGCTGCTGGTCCTGGAGTCTGATGCCAAGTCTTCATGGCTTCAGTCTTTTCTACACAGGCAAATAGATAACCAAGGAATAAGGAGCACACATGATTTGATCATTTGCTTATACCAGAGACTGTCATCAATAGCCTTCTTTTAAAATGAAAATAACCTAGGAGAAACACTTTTTTAAAAGGAACGAAGGTGAGCACACCTAAATCTAGGTCCTACTTTGTGACATCCAGACTGAAAGGTGGTGTTTCTTCTAGTCCCAACATAATATGAGTTATGGTTCTCACTTCATCAAACAGCAAACTAAAACTCAGATATCAACATTCCCAAAGTCATTCAGATAGTAAATGGCCAAAAGAGGATTTGAACCCGGTTCTTTCTGACCCCAAAGTTCACGGGCTTTCCATTATTTCTGTTTCTCTGGATATCAGTTATACTTTCCTTTTAATTCAGTTCAACAAATGTATAAATAGAGAGAGAGAAATAGAGATTAATTGGGGGGGTGGGTACAAAGAAGAGTGGACATACAGATGAAGAGGACGCGTCTAAGCCCTTCAGAAGTACACAGTCCAGCAGAAAGAAAGAGCACGAAGAGTGCTGGGTACAGTGTGCCCAGAGCTGCAACAGAGGCACTGGCCAAGAGGCACTCTTAGCTCAAAATGCAGTTCTTGGAACAGTTGACACCTCAGCTGGTTTTGAAGGGTAAAGAGGAGTTTATTTGCTGAAGAAACATGGAGACAGCTGGAGAAAAATCACGGAACTATGACATAAATAGTACGTTGTTTAAGGAGAATTTGGGCTAACGGCTTTGGCAGATTCCTTCACTTATCAGTTTCAAAGTTAATTAACAAATTATTTTTAAAGATTCTGAGTGATAAAGATATAGACACAACAGTTAGGTGAGTTTTGGTTTTGTTTTGGTTTGGTTTGGTTTGTTTTTTGTTTTTTCAACAAAATCCCTCCATTCGTCTATCCAGAAGCTATGGGTCAATTGTGTACCCCAAAAGTTCATGTATTGGAAACTCGATTTTATTATAAAGTGTTAAGTGGGTGGGAAGTCCTCTTATGGTATTTGAAAGGTGGGGTCTTTAAGAATTAATTGGATTGTGAGGACTATGCTCTCATGAATGAATGAATCCATTAATGGTATAATGAGTTATCGTGGGTGTGGACTGACGGCTACATAGAGAGAGCACGTTAGAGAGCTCTTGCCATTCTCACTATGTGATACCTTGCATTGCCACAGGACTCTGTGCAGAGCTCCCACCAAGAAGAAGGCCTTTACTTTACTAAATGTGTTCCCTGGACTGTGGACTTCCCAGATTGCAAAACTACAAGAAATAAATTTCATTTCCTTATAAATTACTCAGTGTCAGACATTCTGTTATAGTCAACAGAAAATGGACTAATACACCAGGATACCATAACATTAAAGTCATTTTTTTACCCATAATAATTTCTGAGCATCAAGATGATAAGGCAGACAAAAAGAAATTAATCCACACAAGCTCTTATAGGCTTAACCTAGCCACTGTCTCCCGTCCTGTGCCTGACATGATTGACAGTGATGGCAGCCAATGATATTGTTATTTTTATTTGGATCCTGAAAGATAAGCTTCCTCTACTCTCTATCAGAGAGCTATCACAAAGCAGCAAAAACACAAGCATTCAAATGACATCATACATGATAAAAGCCTGGAGAATGTCAAGCTAACGGCAATTACTTACATATTATAAGTAAATAAGTAGTTCCTAGGGTTAGAGCTCGAGTCCTTGAATCACCATGTGCAAGAAAGCCACTGGACAATCAGGAATGCCTGTCAGTCTGTTATGGAGGCTGAGGAGTGGGGAAAGAGAGCATCCGTAGCTGCAGCTCTTGAAAACTCTGCTTTGTAATGTGGCCCTGAAAAGATTCTGAAAAGCTCACTGCAGAAAGGCAGCCCCACCCACCCACTTGTTACTACCGAATGCCCCCTCCAACACCAGCATCAGCCTTCATTCTTGGCTTGTGTAAAACGAAAGAAGTAGCTCATCCTTGCTCTGAAGGAGCAGCATGGGGAGGTCTGGAATGGACTGGTACTGGGGCCCAAGACATGAGGAGCCTCTCCCCACTGCCCGCTTCTGAAGTATCACTATGAATCACCAGCCTCAGTAAAGGGGAGAAAAGAGACTGTACTGTGGGTGGTATTTGATCCTAGAACAGGTCTAGGGTTTCTACTGTAGCTTGCAGATGCAAAGGCCCAGCTCTTCCACGGGGCCAAATGCTCTGGAATTTACCAAATTGCAATGCCCCATCCTCCAGAAGGCTCCAGGAAAACTCTGCCTCAGCAATTTCCAGTGAAAATTTGCTTTTTGTTTGAGTCAGGAAATAACAGGATGCAGACTCCCCAGAGGCCCAAGAATCCAGCTATTGGCTCCTTCTGGTTTCTCTCATCCTTCAATGAGCAAGACTCAGCCAGATGCATTGGGCAACACCAAGGTTAAATTACAACAACCTGACCTGAGTGACCTCATCGGGAAGCCCAGACCCCACATAGAGTGCATAACCGGGCCTCTCCAGACCTTTTGCTGGTCACACAAGTGGCCTGAATCTCCATGCACAGCCAAGGGTTTGTCACTCCATCCAACTCTAGGCAGCTCTTAGCACTAAGTCTGGATTGGTGATGAACCATGGAGCCAGAAGCAGGTGCTGCAAAGTGCACTTCACATGTTTTCCAGTGAGAACACTTCCCAACCTCCCCATCCTTCCACTGTGGCTTACTACCCTCCCTGCCCAAAGTCCTCTCCAACAACTTAAATCCCTTCTTCTCTCCAGTCACCCTGGTTCCTCTCACTTATTATACCTTAGGACTTTGCTTATTAGTTCCTTCCACATGTTTCCTCTCCCAATTTAACTGGGTCCTTTCCATGCCTACTTTGCAAACTTTTCTAACCTTACCCCTACCTGCAAGCTCCCACCTCTCCCAGGAGGAAAAGGAATCCTGGGTTTGACAGATGCAATGCACAGGGAGCTCATGGGGAATGACAGAGACCACTTGCAGCTCAGGTGGCTCCTGGGGCAGAAATAACCTGAGTCATCTGCTCTTTCTTTCTTAGGAGTGACTCAGTAAGAAGCTGGGTAGTAGAAACACAACTTTAATACTGTATCTTGCAGAGGGAAAAACGGTCAAGGCCATGACCTTAGGCTGTATATGGAGAGTGTGTTAGTCTATTTCTGTCATTTATAACAGAATACCCAAAACTGTTAATTTATAAAGAAATGAAATTTATTTCCTACAGCTTGGAAGCTGGAAACACATCTGTTCAGGGCCTTCATCTTGGCAGTGACTCTCCACAGCAAAGAAGGGTATCACATTTTAAGAATGGACTGAGCAAGAGAGAGCTAACCTCTTCATTTGTTCTCCTTTTAAAACCACCAGAACCACGCCCATTACCACCCATTAAACCATCTACCCATTATTCCATGAATGGATCAATCCATTCACAAAGACACAGTCCTTGTGGATCTAATCACCTTTCAAAGGCCCCACCTTTCAAATACCATAATTAGATTTCCCACTCTCTTAACATTTACAATGGAGGTCAAATTTACAATACATGAACTTTTGGGGTGCACATTTAACCCATAGCACAGAGGAACTGGGGCTAGCCATAGGGCTAGGCACTAAAAATATGCTTAACTTCATTTAGGATAAGAGAAGGGCAGATGAAAACTATACCCAAACCCCATTTTCCACCAAACAGATTGGGGAAAGATGAAAGGTTTGATGACACACTCAGTTGGCAAGGATGGGAAAAGGCACACCCATATTTTGCTAGCAGAATTGTAAACCATTACAACCTCTGTGGCAATTTGTCAATATCTACTAAATGCACAAATTCTTTAATCCATCACTTCCACTTCTAGAAATGTAACATCTAGCTATGCATACATCTGTGAAATGATTTAGGTGGCATTGTTTATAGAGACAAAGGATTGGAGGTGCCCTGGTTCTACTTATGGTATGCACATGTGATGGAATACAGTGGCCAGAAAAAAGTATTTGAACCATTGATGTATGAATATGGAACCATGTTTTAGATACATTGGAAAGTAAAAAAACAAAACAAAAGAAATCAAGGAGCAGAACAGACCATGGGGCTGGCTGGTCTCAGTTCTCAATGAATAAATGAAATATCATGCTATCATTTGGATCAACAAGGGTAAAAGAGAAATAATATGTATGCTTGTCTAGCTTGTGTGTGCTAAAGAATGTTAATGAATGAATACCTAAGACACTGGTTTCATTGGTTTTATAGAAGCAAGCATTTTCATCATACATCTTTTTGTAACCTTAAAATTTTGAACTGTGTGAATGTTACCTTTTTGAAAAAATACAGTTTAAAGTTCAAACAAAGGGCAACTGGGTGGAGAAAAGTGGAAGGAAATAAAAACAAGATAAGATTCTTGCTTATTCCAAGTAAGGATATTGCTTTCTGATTAATCCTTAAAATTAATTTAAAATAAATATTTTTGTATAAATCTTTAGTATATCCCTTAATTTTAGACAAATGCTGAAAGAACAGATATTCTTTCAATTTCATTTTTAGATCTATCCTTCAAAGCCACTAGTAGTAATATAAATCTTTAGTATATCCCTTAATTTTAGACAAATGTTGAAAGAACAGATATTCTTTCAATTTCATTTTTAGATCTATCCTTCAAAGCCACTAGTAGTAATTCAATAAAAGGCAAAAAAAGAGGAAAAAAAGAAATAACAAAATACATTAAATAGAAATTGCAACATGAAAAAACAAAATAAGTCCAAATGTATTTTTGAATCACCATAAACGTGAACTGAAACAAAAAGAAACTCAGACTGAAAGATCGGTGCTGTTTCTGTACACCTGCAGTGAGCAATCTGAAAAGGAAATAATAAAGCAATTTTATTTACAATAGCATCTAAAAGAATAAAATACCTAGGAATAAATTTAACTAAGATGAAAGTCTTATACAATGAACTACAAAACATTACTGAAAGAAACTAAAAAAACAAAACAAAAAAAACCTGAATAAATAAAAAGACATCCCATGTTCATAAGTAGGAAGACTTAATATTAAGAAGTTGATAGCTTCTAAAGCAGTCTACAGATGTAACAAAATCCTTATCAAAATTTTAATATTATCTTTGTCAGAGATGTAAAAGTTAATCCTCAAATTCATATTGAATTTCAAGGGGCCCCAACTAGCCAAAACATTCCTGAAAAAGAACAAAGTTGGAGGATTCACAATTCCTGAATTCAAACTTACTACAAAGCTATAGTAATCAAAACAGATAGACATATAAACCAATGGAACAGAATTCAGAGTCCAAAAATAAATTCATACAGCTATGGCCAATTGATTTTTGACAAGTGTGCCATGTCCATAGAATGAGAAAGAATGTTCTCTTTGATAAATGATGCTGGGACAACTGGATTACCACATGCAAAGAGAATAAAATTGTATCCATACATCACACCATTGTATAAAAATTAACTCAAATGGATAAATAAATATAAGAGTTTTATAAAATTCTTAGAAACAAACATAGGGTCAATCTTCTTGACCCGAGATTTGACAACAGAATCTTAAACATGATACTAAAAGCATGAGTAACAGAAGGAAAAGTACATTAAATTGGACTTTATCAAAATTAAAAACTTTTGTGCATCAATGAATATTATCAAGAAAGTAAAAAATGACCTACAAAATGGAAGAAGATATTTGCAAATTGTATATCTGATAAAGATTTAATATGCAGAATATATAAAGAACTCCTACAACTCAACAAGAGAAAGACAAACAAACCAATTTCAAAATGGGCAAAGCACTTTTGTTTTGTTGTTGTTGTTTTATGAATATTCATGAAAAACAAAGCTAATTGTCACCCCTCGTGCCCATGATGTGAGGTCCAGATTCATACTGGGGACATACCCTTTACCAGAAATTACTTTAGTACCCCATGTCCCCACCCAATTATCCCCTAACCTCCCTCCCACTTCTTGCCTCCCCCCACCACTCCACTTTATAGCCCTAGGAATGTTCCCTCTCTCTGTAATACCACTGAACAAGTGTCATCTTTCTTTCATTCCTTCCTTTCTCTCTTAGCTTCCACATATGAGTGAGCACATGTGGTATTTATCCCTCTGTGCAAAATGGGCCAAGCAGTTTTGAACAGACATTTCTCCAAAGAAGATATACAAATGGCCAATAAGCACATGAAAATCATTAGGTAAATGCAAATCAAAACCACAATAAGATAACACTTCACACCTACTGTGGTGGCTATAATAACAAAAGTAAAAAGAAAGAAATAACAAGGGTCAGCAAGGATGTGGAGAAAATGGGACCTCATACATTGACAGTGGGACAGTAAAAATGGAGTGGCTGCTGTGGAAAACAATTTTATAGTTCCTCAAAAAGTGAAACGTAGAAATATCATACAACCCAGCAGTTCCATTCCCAAGTAGAATTGAAAAAAGAATCCCAAAGTAATTCAAATCAGGGACTCAAACAGATACTTGCATGCCAATGTTCATTTCTTTTTTTTTTTTTTTTATTTTTTTATTTTTTTAAATTTTTATTTTGTCAATATACAATGTATATGATTATTATGGC
>NW_007732988.1:113578-120480 GCF_000696425.1 Galeopterus variegatus | reverse complement strand
CTGATTTTAAAAGAAATGTTTTTAATAATTTATCAATAAGGATGATATTTGCTGTAGGTTTTTGTAAATACATTTTATCAGATTAATATAGTCCTCTCTATTCCTAGTTTGCTAAGAGATTTAGCTTGAAAATATGTTAAACTTTAACACATTTTAACAATCTATTGAGATGATTATGTATTCCCTTCTTCAATCCTAATATGAAGAATTAGAGTAATAAATTGTTCTTATGTAAAACCATCCTTGCATTACTGATATAAACTTAGTTACTAGGTATTGCTTTTATATATATTGCATGATTATATTTGATAATATTTTATTTAGTATTTTCACCTTTATGTTTATAAGATTGGTCTGTAGTTTTTTTCATAATATCTGTGTTGGGTATCAAGGTTATACTAGCTCCGTATAAATTTGGGGAATTTCTGCTCTTTTTCTATCCTATGGAAGAGATATCTATTTCCTGAAATATCTATTCCTTGCATGTGGTGAAAGAATTCACTTGTAAACTCTCTGGGCCTGATATCTATTTGGTGGGTAAAATTTTAACTATTTCTTTAACAGTTATAGGTATAGTCAAGGTTTCTGTTTCTTCTTGAATTAGTTTTGGTAAGTATCAGCAACTATAAAATTGTATCTATTTCATTTAAATTTTTACATATTTTTAACTATATGATTAATATTCATACCTGTTCAATATGTATTTAAGAAAAAAAGTATATTCTTTAACTGTTGGGCCTAGAAGTTTATATCTGTTTATTAAGACTAGTTTGCGAATTATGTTCATATCTTTTATATACTTTTTTCTTCTTTATCTATAAATTACTGTGAGAACTATAAAACGTCCCACTCTAATGTGAATTGTTTAATTTCTGTTGGTAATTCTGTCAAATTTCTGCTTCATATAAGGATACGTTATTAAGTGAATTCAAGTACGGTGAGAGGGCCAGTGTGTGGATGGACAATCTTTTGCTGAAGAGGTTTGGCAGGTGACTCATGGATCCAATCCACCATTTCGACAGAATTCAGGAATAAAAATAGGTTTATTTAGGAAAGATCTGTAGTGAACCCTCTTGACTAATGATATGAATCCCTGTGACATACATTAGAGGCCTACAAGGTTTCTGAGAATGTTACACCAGCAGAAACACTGCCATCCTAAACTGAAAGAAACAGAGACTGGATGAAACGTCAGAAGGTCGTGAGACTCCCACAATTCCATAGGCAGGAAAGAGGCTGATAGAGCTACCTCTGTGCACCTCCATTGGTTCAGAGGGTGGAGCCTTGAACCGATGAGGATATTCTCAGGACTTGAAACCTAATGAAATTTGCCCTCTTGTGTTTTGAACTTGCTTGGGACCAGTGCATCCTGTACTTCTTCCAATTTCTCTGTTTTGGAATGGGGCTGTCTATCCTATGCCTGACTCACCATTGGGTTTGGAAACAGATAACGTGTTTTTTCATTCACAGGTTTTACAGATGAAGATGAATTTCCAGGGTGGATCATATCCAGAGTCTCACCTGTATATAGGTGGTTAGATGATTTAGATCATGAGATTTGGAACTTTTGGAGTTGATGATATTTAGATGAGATTTTGGATTCAGAGTTAATGCTGGAATGAGTAAACACTTTTGGTGATGCTGGAATGAAATTAATTTATTTTATACATGGGACAGACATGAATTTTAGGTGACCAGAGGACAAGCTACAGTGGACTGAATAGTGTACCCCGCAAAAAAGATATGTTTACATTCTAATCCCTGGCACTTAGGACTGTGGCTTTATTTAGAATAGTCTTCAACCACATCATTAAGTTAACGATCTCAAGATAAGGTCATCCCTGATTTAGGATTGGGCCTTAAATCCAGGGCCTGGTATCCTCATAAGAGGAAAGACAAGGAGATCTGACACAGGAACATGGAGTAAGGCAATGTTAAGGTGGAGATGGAGATTAGAGTGATGTGTCTACAAGACAGGGAACACCAGGAATTGCTGGAAGCCACCAGAAGCGGAGAGAAAATCATGGAACAAATTCCCTCTTAGCGCCTCCAGAAGGACCCAATCCTGATGACACCTAATTTTGGGTTTCTGGCTTCCGGAAATGTGAGAGAATAAATTTCGGTTGTTTTAAGCCACCTAATTTGTGGTAACTGGTTTCAGCAGGCAGCCCTAGAAAAGCAGTACATTTGGTGTATATCTTCCCATCTTCTGTGTTTCTATTTTTCAGGTGTGGCTGATAAACAGCATAGAACTGGATTATTTTTAAATTTAATTTGACTCTTTTTGAGAGTCATAAGTTTGGTCCATTTACATCTATTTTTATTGCTTTTATTGCTTATATACTTGAAAATAATTTTATTGACCTATTTTGTGTTTTCTACTTGTCCTGCTATTTTTTTCTCTTCCTTCCTTTTTCTTTCATTTGATTCCATTTTTTAAACTTTACTTAATTTCCCTCAGAAATTTTGAAAGTTAATCACTCAATTTTTATTCTTTTAGTGATACCTGTAACCCTTAATAACAATATTCATATATAACTGAAAATTAAAGTTAATCAATACCTCTACCCTCCTCTAACAAACAAAAGCTCTTAGAAAGTGTTACATAAAGTCACCCAGCTCACCAGATATTCTTACCCCATTTCCAATTATCTTACATTTTTTTACTGTAGAATTAAACATCAAATAGACTCAACGGTTTACATTTACCCACATGTGAAGCTTTGCTCATCAATTCTTGCACTGAGAAGGTGAGAAAGCAGCAAAGTTGACTAAGCAGGAAATAAGGAGGGAAATCAAGTGTTTGCAGAAGCCACGGGAACAACGTATAGTAAAGAGAAGTGATCGACTGTGTCATGTGGTGCTGGTAAGTGAAAGGAGATAAAGACTGAGAAGTAATAAAAAAAAAAATTCTTCTTGCATCTCAGATACATCTTCACTTTATTTTTTTCTCTTCCCAGAGTAAATCCTTTAGAAGCTCTTTTAACAAGGGTCTGTTGGTAATAAACCCTTAATATTTGTGTGTTTGAAAATATCTTTATTTTACTCTTGTTCTTGAATGAAATTTTAGCCAGTATATATTACCAGATAAATAATTCTTTTCTTTTAGCATTTTGAAAATATGATTCTCCATCTTAGGGCCTCTGTGGCTCATACTGAGAAGTCTGCCCTCACACTGAGTGCCAAAAGTGTGGCCCATTATAAATGTGGATTTATATCAGATCCCACCCTAGATCAGTTGAATCAGAACCTCGGAGTAGTAGGGCCCAGGAATCTACATGTTTACTAGCTTTCCAGGTGATTCTAAAGCTCGTTAGAAGCTGAGAACTTAAGAGTATGTGTAGGCAACTTGCTTTTAACTCTTCCTACTCTTAAGATCTTTAAAACACAATGATTTGTCTAGATATAGATTTATTTCATTTATTGTGCTTGGAAATTTTTATTGTTCTTACATCTGAGAATTGATACCTTTCAATAATTCATTCAATAATTCTGGAAAATCATCAGCCATTATCTTACAAATATCACCTTTCCTACATTTTTTTCCTTCTTTAACTTTAGTAACATGTATTTTAAGCATTTTCATTTTCCCCTTCCTGTAGTTCTTAACGTAGATCACTGTACACTAATATATTTAATGCTGTTTTTAATAGGAAGAAAAAATTCTGAATGGGAATATCTGCAAATGACTACACCTGCAGAGATTTTAATTCAATTCAACAATCCAACAGATACTCAGGGACCCACCCACACTACTAATCACAGAATTGGAAGAGAACTTCCCACTAAAAGAGTACAGCATTTTTACTGTACAATACCTGAAAGCCTTACTATAAGAGCATCACCAAAGATAAGCTGTAAAATGGAATAACTGAGGCCCTTCCAGTATATTGATTAAGTAAAATCTCTTGGACAATGTTCAGAACAAATTTATTTTATTTAGATTTTCATATTTTAGTGTGTTCTCTTACAGAAAAGTCCCCATGTGTCATGTTCTCTGTTGATATGCAATAATTATTTTTAAGTGCTAGTTTAAAAAAGCAGCCAAGCTGAAAAAAAAAAATCCCCCCAATTTCCCCTTGACTTCAAAATTCATTTTGTTAATAGCTGTGTTCATAGATCCTACAGAAAATCTGTTGCCTGATATTTCAGAGACCTTTCATCCAATTTGGTGATTCAATTATCTTCAAAGAAAAGAATGTCAGAAGTTTTAGAACACTGGAACCATAGCTTCAGCTCGTTCCCTCAGCCCCTTCCCTTTCTGGAAAATACAAGGACTGAGAGCTCCAGCAGAAACACAGTCAGACCCATAACCTGATGGAAGGAGGGGGCATGTATTTTCTTAACATGCTGATGAATGAATGGGAAATTTAAAATGAATATATAACAGCTAATGCTTTTAAGACAAATTACCTGTAATGACAATATGTCTGTGTGCTATGTAAATCTGATCCTGACTGAAGGAGAGAAGGAAGGAAGGAAGGTTGGGCGGAAGCATCTCAGACTACAGTGTAGTTTTTTTCTTTTGACCCATGCCTTTATTTATGGAATACAACATGATATTTGGGTACATCTATATAGTGTGCAATGATCCTATCAGGGTATTTAGCATACCTATGACCTCAAATATTTGTCACCTCTGTGCTGGGAATGTTTAATATCCTCTCAACTAGCTACTTGAAGTTACACAGTAATTTTTTATTGACTGTAGTCTCCCTATATTGCTGTAGGACACTATATCTTATTCTTCCTATCTCTCTACAGTTTCATATCCTTTGCCCACCCTCTCCCCATCTCTTCCTCCCCACTCCCCTTAACAATCTCTAGCAACCACTATTCTCCTCTCTAATTCTGCAAGATCAACTTTTTTTAGCTTCCACATATGAGTGAGAACATATGGTATTTCTTTTTCTGTGTCTGGCTTATTTCGTTTAACATAATATTCTCCAGGCTCATCCATGTTGCTGCAAATGGCAGAATTTTGTTCTTTTTTATGGCTTAGTAGTATCCATTGTGTGTGTGTGTATGTGTATGTGTGTGTATACCATATTTTCTTTATCCGATCATCCGTTGATGGGCATTTAGGTTGGTTTCAAATCTTGGCTGTTGTGAATAGAGCTGCTAAATATGGGAGTGCAGGTACCTCTTTGACATGTTGATTTCTTTCCTTTGGAGTTATACCCAGTGGTAGATTACTGGATCGTATGGTAGCTCTATGTGTAGTTGTTTGAGAAACCTCCATAATGTTTCCCATAATGCACTGTACTAATTTATATTCCCACCAATAATGTATGTTCCCCCTTTTCCACATCCTTGCCAGTATTTATTTTCTATCTTCTTGATAATTGCCATTCTAACTGGGGTGAGATGATATTTCATTGTGGTTTTGATGTGCATTTCTCTGATGTTTAGTGATATTGAGCATTTTTTTCATATACCTGTTAGCCATTTGTATGTCTTCTTTTGAGAAATGTCTTATTCAGCTCATTTGCCCATTTATAAATCAGATTATCTGTTATTTTACCATTGAGTTGTTTGAGTTCCTTGTATATTCTGGATATTAATCCCTTGCCAGATGTATAGTTTGCAAATATTTTCTCTCATTCTGCAGGTTTCAGACTACAGGGTAGTTCTAAGGGAAGTTTGGCAGAGCTATTGGGGAGTTCTCAAGCTCAAGTTTCCTGTTAGAGGAGCCCTGTCTCTGAGCATCAGATTTGCCTTAGTATCTCTGCTACATTCAGTCACTGGGCACAAACAGAAGTGTGGCCTCTGTACAGCACAGCATGTTCTCAGATCACCAAGTCACACTATTGGGCAGATGTAGCAGCAATCCCCTGTATGACAAAAGTGGTACATTTGGGAGGGGGCTGGATCAGGTCCAAAATTGTGAGTAAATTGTCATTAACTGCTGGCCCAGACTATCATGCCAACTACTTCTACTGCATCAGTGCCTCTCCTTCAACCCATGGGTTTCTGTTGACCAACCCACAGAGGAAGAAAAGACAAGCTTGTCCACAGATGCGTCAGAGCACTATGTTGGTATAGCTGGA
This sequence comes from Galeopterus variegatus, assembly GCF_000696425.1. Lineage (NCBI taxonomy): Eukaryota > Metazoa > Chordata > Mammalia > Dermoptera > Cynocephalidae > Galeopterus > Galeopterus variegatus. The sequence continues at coordinate 114,430 of NW_007732988.1, read as the reverse complement.
AATGGATAGCTCCTATATTACAGCACCAATTCTAGGTAGCCTTGAAAGATTGTCTGATGGGATGACCTTGGATAATTGCCTCAACCATCCCAGTGCTTATACAATGGGCTCATGAACAGATTGGCCAGGGTGGCAGGAATGAAGGCTAGGCATGAGCTAATAACAATGGCTTCTTGTCACTGTGGCCAATCTAGCTATAGCCACTGCTGTGCAGCCCACATGCTGGGGCATATTGAAGGCATATTATTGGTGCCTTCAACACAGCACCATTCCTTGAAGTATCAGCTAACCACCTACGTAGTGGCAAGTCAATTATATCAGGCCATTTACATATTGGAATGGACAGTAATCACTAATCCATACCAAAATTGATGTATACTCTGGGTGTAGAGTTGCCTTTCCTATCTGCAGTGCCTCTATCAGCACCATGATCAAAACACTTACAGAATACCTTGTCCTTTGACATGTTTTCCACATGATGTTCCCTCCAACAAGAAGAAAATTCCTACAGCAAAAGAGGTGCAAAAATGAGCTTATGACTGGGGGACTCACTGGTAATAGCATGTATGCCATCATCTAGAAGTAGCCATCCTAATACAATGATGAATGGCCTGTTGAAAGCTCAGCTTAGTCGGACATCTTGCAGGATTTGGTTTCTGTCTTCAAAAAGTAATGTATGGGCTAAACCAACAGCTTGTAGAGTATGCATAAAGCAAATGTACTTCACAGGGCCTGGTTTTCCAAAGCCTTGCAGTTTCAAATATTGACCTTGCAAAGGACAGGAAAAATTTCCCAGGCTATATAGTCTCTGTTGTAAGATAAAGAATTGTAACACAGCAAGGTTGCTGGCTC
>NW_007732988.1:110928-111889 GCF_000696425.1 Galeopterus variegatus | reverse complement strand
ACCACTTGAAGTTCTGGGTCATTGCACCAGGAAAGAAACTTAGACCAGCCAAAAATAGGATGAGGATGAGGGTAATGTAGAATGGGTGAAAGACAAGAGAAAAAATAAATGTCAATCAGAGCCTCAGGACCAGCCCTAGCACAGGGATTGTAACTTATTTCACTTATTTCACTACTTTGCCTTAATTGTTTTAGGAAATCCACTATCCACCATGTTGAAAGAGACTCTGTACCTGATTGACTTGTACCTCGCCTTTTGGATAAGCAGGAAGGGCAGCTTGTTCTCATGATAATAAAAGTCCTATATTACAGTAGAGGAGCCAGAAGTAGTGGAAAGTCACAAACAGATCTGAATCACAACAAGAAGTCATCTCTGTTGGGCACGTAATATGCACTGTCTCAGATTCTCTCAGCCTCACTCATCAATCTTCCCATGATCATTGGTTCTGCCTCAACCACTGCCACAATGACCAATTCCATGTGAGCCCACACAGTTCTCTTCCTTGAGGCAGACACCGGGTGTCTCTGACTCCACCTCCTTCTCCAAGATGGAATTTGGCTTTCCAGAAGGTGCCAGATAATGAAATCCAGAAGAACAGAGGAGTTAACACCCCACGAGTACACTTCATTCAATGGGACGAAGAGAAGAGAGGGTGTTAGCAGGTGAATTCCTTCTCCATATACCCTCTGATGGATGGCCCTGAGGCACAGTTTTTCTGCAGAGCCTACTTGGAGATGTTTCATGTGGCTGAGAAATGCTGCATTCCTTCATGAAACAATGGCGAGCTCCATAACGTAAGACTTCGTGTTACCTCCCATCCTTCGCTGACTCATTTTGCTTTCCCTCTCACACCCCTGAGATCACCCTTCCCAGGAGAGCATTAGCATTTAATCCTTGCCTTGGATTCTGTGTGGTAGAGACTCTGGGTTGGGACTCATTTCATTGCTCACTCTACCTAAAG
>NW_007732988.1:108476-109269 GCF_000696425.1 Galeopterus variegatus | reverse complement strand
AATGAGAGAAAAAAAAGCTGCTTGGACCATTTCGGGCTACAGCTGCTTTAAGACTTGCTGAGTTCATGGAGCAGGAGCCAGCAGTAAGTGCAGCTGTGCCCTTTGGATAGAGTTGCTTGGAGGTGGCAGGGGAGAAGAGGGCCTTGGTGGCCCCAGGACATGAATACCACTAATAGGGTTCCTGTGGACCCATGCAGAAGTGAGGAGCCAGAATAGCTGAAAAAGGGGAGCCATTCAGAGGCCAGTTTGTCATTGTAAGGGACCGGTGCACAGCCAGTCCCATGGGAAGTGTTTGGAGCATGGGCAGTGGGGGATATGGGCCCATTGGGAGAACACTGAGACACAGGAAGGACAGACAATCTGACCCCAAATCAGCACAGGACCACTCAGAGGAGACTGGTCAGGAATGCAGAATTGCATGGGGTGTGGTTTGATGAAAAAACTCAGGCCCAGATCAGACTTTCTATACAACCCAGATGCACCTGGTCTCTGGAGACCTGGAAGTGCCTATGAGGTCAACCATTAAACCCTGAGCTTCACAAAGAGCCTTCCCTAGGGAAACAGCAGCAAAGCAGCAATTTCGCTCAACCACACAGCTCAATTACTAGTTCCCAAAAGAAGTTCCCCATTTTAGAAGTAAGCAAAGGACAAAAAATTAGTTCGGGCCAAGGCATACTGTCAGTACCTTGGGGCCACCAGGGGACCTGAGGCTTGAAGCCAGGGACCAGACCCCACTCCCACAACCAGACACACTGCCAGCACCTTGGGGTCTCACCCAGAGGCCTGGGGCATT
>NW_007732988.1:97128-106908 GCF_000696425.1 Galeopterus variegatus | reverse complement strand
TGGTGAGACATTTCTCCAAAGAAAATATACAAGTTCCAATAAGTACATGAAAAGATGTTCAACATCAGTAATTATTAGAGAAATGCGAATCAAAACAACAATGAGATACCACATCATATCAAATAATATAGCTGTTATTTAAAAGAAAAAGCTGAATATAACAGGTGTTAGCAAAGATGTAGAGAAATTGGAACCCTCATCCATTGCTGGTGGGAATGTAAAATTGTGCAGCCAATGTGGAAAGCAATATGATGCTTCTTCATAAAGTGAAATATAGAATTACCTTAAGACCCAGCAATTCCACTTTTAGGTATAAACCCAGAGGAATCGAAAGCAGGGACTTGAACAGATACTTGCACATCATAGCAGCATTATTCACAATAGCCAAAAAGTAGAAACAATGCAAATGTCTGTCAGTGGGTAAATGTATAAACAAAATGTGACATATATATATGAAATATATATATACACACACAAACATACCATGGAATGTTTTTCTTAAAAAGAAAGGAAATTTTGAGACACACTATAACATGAATGAACCTTGAAGACATTATGCTAAGCAAAATATTCTAGACACAGAAGGACAGATGTTATATGATTCCGCTTATAGAAGGTACCTAGTGTAGTCAAATTAATAAAGACAGAAAGTGGAATGAGGTGGCCAGGGGCTAGGAAAGAATGGGAAGTTATTGTTTAGTAGGTACAGAGTTTCAGTTTAGGAAAATGAAAAAGTTCTGGAGTTAGTTGCATGGCAATGTGGATGTGTTTAATGCCACTGAACTGAACACTAAAAAATGGTTAAAATAGTAACTTTTATGTATGTATAATTGCATGTACATCTGAATGATAGACAGACAGACAGTTAATAAGGATAGATGATAGAGCTTCTTCATCCTCAGCACTACATGTTCAATTAATGCCTGTGGGAGGAAAACAGGAGGAAGGAAGGGAGGTTTATCTTGGAATCAAGACATGGAGGCATTTTTCCCTGTGTAATTCTTTTAAGGATACTAATATTGGACACTTTGAGAGATAAAATATTCTCAAAACAAAATATTCTCCTACAAAATGGAGATTTTTCTCAACCTCTACCCTGCCCTTCTCCACCTTCCCCAATTTTGTCCCCACAGTGTGTTCAACTTCACAGCAGTTGTTAAATGTGCAAACACTAAGTGGGACTTTTGGAAACTTATAAGCATGCTTCAGAGTAGGCAGTGGGCGAATCTGTGCCACCTTTCCTAAGCATGCAAAAGGAGCTACATTCATATCAGTCTCCTTTGATATTTATGTGTAGAAGAGGAGTAAGGTCTACCCACATGTGTGACACCACTCAGGAGTGACAGGCTCAATGACATTAGTGTCTTTGAGTTTGCTGAGCCACAATCCAGAGCTTAATTATGATGAGTTACAATAAGCAAACTCTCTCTTTTCTTTTTTATGCCTGCTCCGTTTTCTTCCCCAAGCATTTATGCTTGGGACCTTATTTTAATTGAAATCTTTGGAATTAAATGTTATGAACAGTGATACACACAATATGGGTAGTTCCTCTAGAAGATAATGAAATGTAAAACTTTGTCACGTTTCAACTTAAAATATTACTCTATGCCCAGGGAAAACATCAGATGACAGTCTCCTTTTATTAAAGATCACCAAGAAGATAGACAATATTTAATATGTGTGATGATAATGTTCCCCCAAAAAAGCAGCATCAAAAGGCTGCTGTTAGAAACGGTGAGACTCCAGTGGGATATCTATGATATCCTACTGTTTAAACACAACAAAATACCATTTTATATTTTAAGCAAGAATGCTGATCTTCAGATATAGGAATTCTTCCTTAAGGAAGTTATAGGAATTCTTCCTTAAGGAAAAAAAAAGAGAGAGAGAGAGAGAGGATATTCTAACAATAAATTCTTAGATTAATATTAATCCTTTTATTTCTTTTTTACAAAACTTGGTGTCAGTGCTTAGAGATCTAGACAAAGCTTCCCCTCCACCCTCTGAAAGTGCACTGAAAATGAACTGACAATAGGTTAATAGGAAAAAAGGCATACAGATTTTTATTAATGTGCCTATGGACACAGGAGCCACACATAAAGTATAAGAGACTTAAAGGATGGGCCAGATGGTTGATGTTTAAATATCCTCCTCATTGGGGAAAAGGAAGTGGGAGCGTAGGAGAAAATGATGTTCAGGGAAAATGAATGAGCCCAAAGAACACTGGCCTGGGACGAGTTTTCTCGGAGCTCTGGGGGAGGTGATGAGAAGGTGAGGGTAGAACTTCACCGTGAGCAAAGGGGTCTTATGATGCAGACAAAGTCCCCCAGGTAATCTCTTGGAGTTGCCCTCAGAAGAATAGATGAAAAGCCTGTCTTCACGTGGAGAATACTCCCAGTCTCTTCTTTTCTCCTGTGGTTAATCTTTCCTGGTTATTTGATGAGATTCACAGGGAGGGCGTCTTAAGACAATCACATTTCTTAATCAGATGAGGAAATTCCAAAGAGGGTCCCTCCTACTTCCGGGAAGAGGATCAGAGAGAAGGGGAGGCGGGGGGAGATCAGAGAGGGACCTGAGGCTGCCTCTTCTTTTCAGCATGTCAAAGTGCCATATTATGAATTATCATTTTCTAAGCCCCAATATTAGCAGTCTGCTTGCTAGGACACAAAATTTAAAATCACTGGGAAGAAATAAAATGTAATGAGAACAAGTGAGAGAACCCTTCTTTTGCCAATATTATAAAGTCTCCCTTTCAGAAAATAGCTTCATGGGAGCAGGAACTATCTCATTTTTATTCATTTCTATATCTCCATAACTTTTCAATGATGCCTGGCACATAGGCATTTCACAAATATTTGTTAAATGGATAAATAAAAGAACAAAGTTAAGCATCAATTACATTTATTTCAAAAGAAAATTACCAAAAGCATACCCCACAATCATTTCCTGACAATTCAAACCTCATCTCACCAGAATGATTTGCTTGGTACATGACTAGTTAGAAGAAAAGTTTAAACTTAGACTAGTCTTCTCATTTTGTTACTTGGCCCAAGTCCATGTGCTGGCTCCCTTTCAAAAGCAAACTACTCAAAAGTCAAACGTTGGTGAAAATGGAAGTCAGCTTTTATTCAGGAATATTGGAGACCTGAGGAGAGATGTTGGGCTAACCCATCTCTCTGGTAAACCTGAAAGAGAATGGCCAGGCTAAAGCCATCTCAAAGACTTAGATTTACTAAGGATTTTTTAAAAAGGGAGTCGAGGGAATGAAACATGGGAAATGAAAAGTGGGAGTGGGGGGAGCTGTGGGAGCTCCATGCAAGGAGCCAGGTGCAGGGTCTCTCCAAGGCTCTGTCTGGCTTCTGCTCCTGTCCTTGCTGTTATCTCAGGGTCCTACTGGAGGGTGGAATCAGCATAGTTCCAATGACATCTTCCTTGTTTTCCCAGGGTCTGGACAGTATAGGCAAGTCTGTAGCTCCAGGCTGGCTGGAAAACAACTTTACATTCACGTAAATGATGTCATCTTACCCCAAAACCAAGGTCCAAAGTATCAAATAACCATGGGAAAAGAGGGAACTCAGAGACATGCGTGCCAAGAAAAAAACTGTCCTTTTAAAATCTTTTAGAGCCCGTGTGGTTTTAGGTCCCATCATGGCTTCAGTCCTGCTCACTCCAACAATTTCTGTCCCTTGCAATGTGCACTAAAATCACTGAAGCTTATGAGAGCAGAGTGGAGACTGCCCATTACATCAAACCCGAGATAGGAAATAGGAAAGTGAGGAACAAACAGTCCAGCTGCCTTCAGCTTGCTAGGAAGAAAAGAAGAGGATGAAGTTTAAATAGAAGTAGATAAAGATTTTGAAAGAGGAAGAAAGAAGAGGAGAGGGATATAGGAAGAACCATTCCTGTGCCACCTGAACATTTGCCACAATTTTCACAATTTTCTTCATTTTCTTTGAATCGATGTTCTCTGGGGTCCTTCTCAGTACTAACTTACTCAAGAACCAAATAAAATCCTAAATATCAATAAAATTCTAAAATTTTTTTCTACACCAAATGTATATTATGTTATTGAGCCTAAAAGAGATGGATTGCTAGGGCCGGCCCGGTGGCGCACTGCTATAGTGCGCCACTTGGGAAGCACGGTGGCGCTCCCACCGAGGGTTCGGATCCCACATACAGACTGGCTGCTCACTGGCTGAGCGAGGGGCGGGAGCAACACCGAGGGTTGCGATCCCGTGGCCGGTCCCGGTCCGGTGCGGGCGCGACACTGAGGGTTGCGATCCGTTGCCGGTCACGAAAAAAGACAAAAAGGAAAAAAAAAAAAAAGAGAGAGATGGATTGCTAAATACCAAGCCCAAAATAATATTCCATTTAATTAGGATTTCTTTCCCCCAACTACCTACTTCTTGAGTAACAGATGTAGTTACATTCCAAGGCTTACTAAAAAGACTAAACAATTTTTGCATAACAGGAAAAAAATGACACTGAAGTTTCCATTTTTATTCAAAAGCATGTAACGGGGAAGGAAAACCAATTGTAAAGCACAGATTATATTTAGATACTAAAGAAAATAGGAACATTTTATTTCTTTTTAAATAAATTATAAAAAGAGGTGATATAATTAGAAAGCACTGGTTGGTGTATATGGTAGAAAAGTGAATGGTGCTGTTTGTCATCTGCAGATTATGCAGATAGGATTGCATCAAACTAAAAAGCTTCTGCACTGCAAAGGAAGCAATCAACAGAGGGAAGAGACAACCTATAGAATGGAAGAAAATGCTTGCCAACTACACATCTGACAAGGGGTTAGTATTCGGGACAAATAAGAAACTCAAACAACTAAGTAGCAAAAATCAAATAATCTGACTTAAAAATGGACAAAAGATCTGAATCAACATTTTTCAAAAGAAGACATACATAAGGCCAATAGGCATATGAAAAAATGCTTAACATCACTCATCATCAGGGAAATGCAAATCAAAACCTATTGAGATATCATCTCAGCCCTGTTAGAATGGCTATTATCAAAAAGACAAAAAATAACAAATGCTGGTAAGGGTGTGGAGACAGGGGAACCCTCCTACACTGTTGGTGGGAATGTAAAGTAGTACAGCCACTATGAAAAACACTATGGAGTTTCCTCAGAAAGTTAAAAATAGAACTCCCATATGATCTAGCAATCCCACTACTGGGAACATAACCAAAGGAAACAAAATCAGTATGTCAAAGAGATCCCTGCACCCCATGTTTACTGCAGTACTATTCACAATAGCCAAGATATGGAATCAACCTAGGTGTCCACTGACAGATGAACAGATAAAGAAAATGTGGTATGTTTATACAAGGGAATACTATTTACCATTTAAAAAAGAGTGAAATCCTGTGATTTGCAGCAACATGGATGGAACTGGAGAGCATTATGCTAAGTGAAGTGAGCCAGGCACAGAAAGACAAATACTCCATGATCTCACTCATTTGTGGAATTTTAAAATGGTGCCTCATAGAAGTAAAGAGTAGACGTGTGGTCACCAGAAATGGGATGGGGGTGTGTGTGGCAGATGAGGAGAGGGGGGTCAATGGGTACAGTTGGATAGAAAGAATTAGTTCTAGTGTTCCAGTACACAGTGGGGTGACTGTCATTGACAATAATAGATTGTGCATTTCCAAAGAGCAAGAAGAGAGGATTTTGAAAGTTATGCCAACTACATGTATTGAAACATCACAATGGGGCCGGCCCAGTGGCGCACTGGAGAGTGCGCCACTTGGGAGCGTGGCGGCGCTCCCGCCGAGGGTTCAGATCCCATGTGGAGACCGGTTCCCGCTCACTGGCTGAGCGCGGTGCGGGCGCAACACCGAGGGTTGTGATCCTGTTGCCGGTCCCCGGTACGGGCGTGACACCGAGGGTTGCGATCCCATTACCGGTCAGTAAAAAAGACAAAAAGGAAAAAAAAAAAAAAAGAAACATCACAATGTATCTCATAAATAGGTATAATTATTATGTGTCGATTATAAATAAATAAATAAGAAGGAGCTATTTGCCAGGTTAGGAGGGTGCGTATAAGATGAAATAAAATAAAATAAAATGAAGTGCCCTTCTCCCAACATCTATGAAACACGTGCTCGTTTATGTTTACCTTACTTTGGGTAGATGGTTCTTACTATCTTTTTATAGCAAAGGCTGTTCTACCACCAATCGTTTCCAAATTTTATCCTTGAGAATTATAAAGAATATTAATAGATGCTATTGACAAGCAAAATCTGCAATTAAAAAGTATGAAAGACTTAAAGAAGTCTTATAGAAAATTGGAATGGTTTGCTACTAGCTTTTCAGACTCCCTTAATAAGCTAATGTGCAGAGAGATACTCCAGGAAGGGGATCTTATACTAAGTGTTTTCTAAACTTTTTTGTAACTTTTTTTCTCAAAGCACCATCAGGGAAAAACATGCTTCTCTCTTCACCTGTGTCAGAAAACACACCGTAAGCCCTTTTTAGCACGGCTCTAACTCCCGAGTGGAAATCAATTCTCATACTACTTCCCTATTTAAAATCCATCAGCATTTTAATCTGTTAGGTAATTTAAGGCAATAACACAAAATCCTGACTTGAGGCCTATAAATCTGGCTCCTGTGCCTTCCTCATGTGCCTTTTGCACAGCTATAGAAATGCTTGTGGAACAAACAGACAGAGGAATGAAGACTTCCACCCAACAGAGTGATGGGCACGGGGAAGGGAGGATTTTAATGTCAACAGAACGTTAAAGAATGAACACCTCACTATTCCACCCTTGGTCTTCCATGTGATATGTTAGGCAGCCTGTTTAAGTCACTAAGGAACAGGCCAAAACCTTATCCATTTATGGTAAAGAGAAAATCTCAGTTTCATTTTTAACTCTATTAGACCTATAAACATCCTACAGCATAAAATCTATGCACATATATTCTTCCTCCCACTAGTGACTCATTCTTCTATGAATCTACTTTCCTATTACTACTAGATTCTTTTTCTTGACACTTGAGCACTCTAATTAGTGAGAAGCTGTTTCTTCTTCCAGTACTACAGAAATGATCTTTAGGGGAAGGAAAAAATGATTCCAAGGAAATATGAGACCATGGTAAGTGGTAGGTGTACGCCTATGAAGCAGGACATACAAGTCCATGGGAATGCAGGGTTCAGGATTCAGGAACTGGGAAACTGCTGTATGCAAATGGACTATCGCCAATAGTCTGTGCCTCCTCATCTGAAGCATCCAAGTCCTAAAAGGCTCCATCACCTCACTCCATCCAGCACCAAGTGCTGACAGTGAAGGCCTGTGCTGCAATCCCAGGGACTACCAACACCACTACAGAACTGCTAATGGACTTTTCCAGCTCCTCTGCTCAAGTATGACAGAAAGAGGCAAGAACAAAGAAATGCAATAATTTTCTGAAATCATATACTACGAGGTCCACATTTCACTTAGTCATCCAGTTGCTTTTCTACCCACCTTCAGTTTAATATAATTCCAAAGTCGAGTTTAAGACATGTCCTAAATCGCTATTATGTGGATTATGGTCAGTAGAATCAGTGCTGAACTTATACACGGAGAAAGTAATAATCTATTTGGTGTGATCACCTGAATGGCATGCTTCCCTTCTCAAAAGGAATGCCACTCCATCTCACCAAAAAATTGAAAGCTAGGGTCTTAGATAAGATTTGTCATCTTGGAGAACTCTATTGGATTTGTCCTTATGCAATAAAATGCTTTATATTAAAATTAATTTGATACCACTCCCCTATACATACACANCTTATGCAATAAAATGCTTTATATTAAAATTAATTTGATACCACTCCCCTATACATACACAATCACACAATTATGAAGGCACTAGGTATCTAAAGGGTCAAATTGTTTTGGAAAAAGAAGACAGTGTCCCTGAAGAATGTACCACGTACTTCACAGTTTGGGTTTGTAATAGAACTGGTTTGAGTAACAGAGTTTCAAAGCACAGCATTAGGGCTGCCCAGTTAGCTCAGCTGGTTACCGCATGGTGTTCATAATACCAGGGTCCAGGGTTCGATCCCTGTACTGGCCAGCTACCAAAAACAAAACAAAAAAGTAGCCTTGAAATTGTCTTGACTTAATGAAGTTATAATCAATAACCAATATTTAAAAAATAAAAGTCTAAGAGCATTTATATTCATTTCTTGTGGCTGCTGTAACAAATTACCACAACCTTTTTGGCTCAAAACAATGAAATGTATTCTTTCACAGTTGTGAATTCCAGAAGTCTGAAATCAGAGTGTTGGCAGGGCTGTGCTCCCTCTGGAGGCTCTAGGGAAGGATTCTCCCTCGACTCTTCTGACTGCTGACGGCAGCCAACATTCCTTGGCTCATGGCTGCATCACTCCAATCTCTGCCTCCATCCTGACATCGCTTTCTCCTCCTGTGCCTTTCTCTGTTTTCCCTCTGCCTCTCTCTTATAAGGATGCATGTGACTGTATTTAGAGCCCATCCGGATAATCCAGGATTACCACCTCATGTCAAGCCCCTTAACTTAATCACATCTTCAGAGACTCTTTTTCCAAATAATGTGACATACACAAGTTCTGGAGATTAGGACATGAATATCTTTTGGGGGCCATGTTTCAACATCCCACAGCATCTTTGAGTGTGTCTTTAAGAGCCATGAGTAATGTTTTCACTGAGGAATATTTTGGTTTGCAGGACTGTTCGGTACTAGTGTAGAGATACCATGCCTGACAAATCAGTCCCAGGAACTGCCTATACATTCAGAACAGAACCAACCCCAATTTGCTTCTTTCAGTGCAGAGAACCAACGCCAATTTGCTTCTTTCAGTGCAATTTGTCTACATTATCCCAGGATTAGGAGTTATTCATTCTACAACTGTAGGGCTGTCTTTTGAAGACACAATGAATCAGAATATTTGACACATTTAACTCCAATTAATTCTACCTATTTTTCAGAAGAATGATACAGTATTAGGAAAATGTGACAAGTTGTTTTCCACCAAACCTTCTGTATAGTCACCCCCTAATCCCATCCAGGTTACCTTCAGCGTGCCATATTATTATTTCTATGTGTATCATGATATGAAAAAAGATTGAGAAGCACTGACATAGAGAAACAAGTGGCCTAAAATCAGATCCTTGTGGAATATCTACATTGCAGGAGGGGGGGTGGTGAAGAAGACACACAGAGACCAGGTATCTGGCATTTGGGAGATAGGCTCCTCCTCATAAGGTAGGAAAATCCCCCAAAGGAAGTACGTTCAGATGCTGGGCTGCCAAAATGGATAATAATTGTCTGCAACAGGCCAACGATGTCAAATGCCACTGCAAAATGAAGACTGAAAAATATCCATTGGATTTGCTCATTAGAAAGCACTAGAAATGCCCAGAAGATCAGTACTGGCAGTCTGATAGGGAAAGTCAACAAAGCAGGAAATTGAGGTGTGAATAAGAGGAGAGAAGATGTACACAGAAAGAATAAATTGCTCTATAAGAAGGTTATTACTCATGATAATGAGAGGAAATAGTGGAAGGTGGAGAGAGGTTTTTCGTGAGATGTCAGACTTGAAGGTGTTTCTACCAGCCCAGAAAAAAAGTTTAAGGATGCAGACGTTGGTAAACTCAGATGAAGGCATACACTTGATAAAGTTTTTAAAGAAACTGGAAGCAGTAAGATTGTACCCCAATAAAAGATTGGCCTTGGACAGGTGGTATAGAATAACAGACAAAAAAAGACAAAAAAAAAAAAAAAAAAAAAAAAAAAAAA
>NW_007732988.1:88937-96607 GCF_000696425.1 Galeopterus variegatus | reverse complement strand
CAAAATGAAGACTGAAAAATATCCATTGGATTTGCTCATTAGAAAGCACTAGAAATGCCCAAAAGATCAGAACTGGCAGTCTGATAGGGAAAGTCAACAAAGCAGGAAATTGAGGTGTGAATAAGAGGAGAAAAGGTGTACACAGAAAGAATAAATTGCTCTATAAGAAGGTTATTACTCATGGTAATGAGAGGAAATAGTGGAAGGTGGAGAGAGGCTTTTCGTGAGATGTCACACTTGAGTGTGTTTCTACTTTAAAGACCTGAGTGTGTTTCTACCAGCCCAGAAAAAAAATTTAAAGGTGCAGACATTGGTAACCTCAGATGAAGGCATACACTTGATAAAGTTTTTAAAGAAACTGGAAGGGGTAAGATTGTACCCCAATAAAAGATTGGCCTTGGACAGGTGGAATAGAAAACAGGAAAGGATGTGGCAAATAATTTACCAATCAGAAATAGGGAAGTTGAAGTGGCTCTGCCTGGGTTACTTCTTTTCTTTGTTTTCCAGGAATATAGACGGAGGCACTTTGGAAATGAGAAAAGGTCATTGGATTTGGCAATTAGAAGGTCATTTGTGATATTTGCAGGGACAGTTTCAGTGCTTTGTTCAGCCAACAGATACTTATCTTCCTGGTGAATGAAGCGCTAGACTGGACCTTCCAAGACAGGAGACCTGGAGTCTAGATTTAGCTCTTCACCAGATTAGCTCTTCATAATGAAGGCACTGCTTTGGGTGCTTATTTCCCCAAAATGAAGAAAGGGTTGGATAAAATGAGGTCTAAGGTAATGTCCAATACTTACATTTTTAATTTACTACGTCCAAGGAACAGAACTGTCCATGATAGGAATGAAAAATGAAGATCAAATAAAAGGCAGGCATTGGGTCCTCAAGGACATCATAATCTCCAAGAGAAAGTAATTCCCAGTAAAAAGTCATTCTGGAGTGTTCCTTTCTGAGTCAAGGTCAGCTAGCAGGAGGAAAGCATTGAAATTTATATTTCAATGCAAAAAAAAAAAAAAAGACCAAATTTCTGGTACAATTTTTTAAAAATTCCTCAGTGTCAAACTTAACCTGAAAATATGAAGACTTTTGACCATCTGATAGTTATTTCCCCATTTGTGAAATGTTAGGAAAGAATGCACCACAAAGGGTTTTAATCAGTGGGCAAATTTGGGATTAATTTGAATACTAGGAATATACTGTGAGTTGGTCCCTTGGAACATTTTGCACAACACTCTAGATGAAAAGTTCTGATTGCACATCATATTTTTAAAGACAAAACAGATTCTGCCAACTCTTGTGCTAAAGGAGCAAGATATATAAGCCCACATAATAAAGACCGTAGAAATTTGATATTAAAAAAGGTGTATTATGTTGCCTGATACATCTTCCTGTCAACATGTTCATTACTACGTGTTCTTCTATTCTTTTCAGAATTTCTAGCTGTCTGTTTGTACGTGGATTTTACATCTCCCACCACAAAGCTTAGAAACATTGACAAGCATCCTCCTATACTCTTTAAATGATGCAGTGTGAGGAGGAGGACATTTCTATTGCTTTCATCTCCAACCAAAAAAGCTCACGTGGTTAACTTGTTCAGTTCCAAGTCTTTAGCGTCTTGTCACTCCTTTTGTCTAGGCTGAGCTCCTCTTCCCAAAAGAGCTCTGATTAGATTGAAGGTGCTGCCAAAACAACAAGTATGTTAGGAGTGTGCACTATTAATCCCAGAGCGTGTCCATACCAGTGCAATCCATCGTTATCAGAACCACACACCTGCCATGGGTCATTGTCTGCCCTGGTAGTTAGTCTGTGCTCTCGCCTCCCCTGCTTACATCGCTGAGCTGCGCCCTGAGGGCCTGGAGATCTTCCTTCTTCCACTTCTCACCGTGACTGTGCTGCATGAGGGGCAGCCGGGCAGCCAACTGACTTGGAATTCAGGATTCAGAAGACCTGGCTGCGAGCCCTTCTCCTGCCACGTATTGCTGTTTAATGTTTAGCAATCACTTAATCAGAAGCTGAATGTATTCTTCTGCAAAAGACTAGTAAAACCCACCTGATCTACCTCCTTGCTGTGGGAGGGAAGTCAAAGCTGAGCGACCTCAGTGCCTCCTCCCAAAGCGCGTGCGGTGGATCCGGAATTGCGGGTCCAGGTGGAACGTTCTTTCGGGGTAGACTGAGGCAAGCGCCCACTTCCTGCGAGCCCATTCGCCGATCTGCTGTCTCGCTGGCACTCCGGCTGGCTTCTTCGGTAATTTCAAATCACTGTTCTGGAGCCTTATATTTCAGGTTTACAGAAGTTGAAACAGTAGTCATTTAAAACAGGTCGCTATCCTCTACATAAATAAATAGACGCTCTTCAACAAGGATAACCGGATGATTCCCGTTTGACAAGGAATGGTCAAATCAAAACAAAACCCCCAAAATATGACATTTTAATATCTCCCTGAATGATCAAAGGACTCCTATTTGTGTTAAATATACTTATTAAGTCAGGGCACAACTTCATCCCATTTTGGAATCAGATGCTAGGCCAAACCCAGTCCAAGAGCAGGAGAGCAGGACAGAGTATGTTCTGGAATTTTTTTCTCCCAAAAGGTCACAGCTGTTACCTTTATATGACCTAAGCTTCAATTAAAACTCCTGAATTAAGTTTCCAAATATGCTGGGCCTACACAGCTATTCCCTTAGTCAAATTAGGATTCCAGGAACACACATCAATTTCTCATGTTATTTAACATTGGTTCTGACTGTGTATTTATCACTGGAGTAAAAAAGCTGAACCATCCAACTTCAGAAAATAGCACCCAGGATCACCAGTGGGAATTGGTCTGGTATGAATAGGTCTAACTTCCAAAGAAAGAGCTATCACCTCAGAAATCAATAATTTTTTTTTCCTTTTTGTCTTTTTTACTGACCGGTAACGGGATCGCAACCCTCGGTGTCGTGCCCGTACCAGGGACCGGCAACGGCATCGCAACCCTCGGTGTCGTGCCCGCACAGCGCTCAGCCAGTGAGCAGGAACCGGTCTCCACATGGGATCCGAACCCTCAGCGGGAGCGCCGCTGTGCTCCCAAGCAGCGCACTCTCCAGCGCGCCACCCAGCCGGCCCAAAATCAATAATTTTTTAAAAAATTTATTCTATATTAATTTTTTCTTATAAATTATATGAGATTTTTATGGCACCATATTACAGTGGCCAATCTTTTTAAGCATTTTTATTTGTCTCAATTTCATTTTCACCATATAATTCAAAATAAATGTCATTCAACTGTAGAGTTGTCCAATTATTATCTTGTTTAATTGTCAGATTATTGTCCTTTATTACAGATGAAGAATCAAGCTCATAGCACAGTGCTGATGTAAAATGGATTTATACTGAGTGAATCAACAAGTCAATCAAGAGCCGGCCCGGTGGCGCACTGGAGATTGCGCCGCTTGGGAGCACGGCGGCGCTCCCACTGAGGGTTTGGATCCCATGTGGAGACCGGTTCTTGCTCACTGGCTGAGTGCGGTGCGGGCACAACACCGAGGGTTGAGATCCCGTTGCCGGTCCCCGGTGCAGGCACGACGCCGAGGGTTGCGATCCCGTTACTGGTCAGTAAAAAAAAAAGACAAAAAGAGAAAAAAAAAACAAAAAAAAAACAAGTCAATCAATGAACTGATTTCAAGTGACTTGCCCGAGCTTGATGAGCTGAAAAGATCAGACTGGAACCTTTATCTTTGGTCCATGCTTCTTTCCATTGCAGCACATTTCCTCTCCTCTTGCTAACACAAGACACATCGAAGCTAACTGTCACATCTAATACAGATCTACAAATACCTGGATTATGCTTTCTCTCACACATATGTGGAAATGTTAATTTCAGATTCTAAGGAAATGTACTAAAATGTTATTCATTATGCTTAAGACCGAGAAATTCTCTTGTCTTTCTCTCTTCCTTGGGTATGCTCCAAAGAAGGTTCAAATTTTACATTTCAAAACAGATTACTCCTTTACTCCATTTCTGGAACTTTTCTCATTGTTGAGAATTCCAACGAATCATATATAGCCGTGCTCTTGTGAGCTGGGGTAGAGTAGGGAGAATGTAATTTGGCAACAATTGCTTTAGAAATTGAGATACATTATACAGATTGTGTGTCCCATTCTCGGCGATATCTAATGTAGGAGGAAAAATACAACAATCATGGAGTAAAGAGGCTTCACTGTCCTTACCACAGAGAAAAATATCTTCACATTTCTGCAGATTCCAATTGAGAGAATTCTTTTATCAGGCAGGATTTCAGACTGTAACATTACAACACTGCAAAGAAAGAGAATAGACTATAAAGCAGGCTGAGAAGGAGAATGGCCAGCAGAGAGGTCAAAAAGTCCAGATTTTAGCCCTTTCCATAATATTTTATGTATGTTTACAAAGCAATCTGTGGGTAAACACTGAAGTGGAAATATAGCTTTATTCCCCATTATATTTCTTTCACAAAGATGACCCATTTTCTCCTGCACTGAGACTGGGAGAAGCCAAATAGCATTGCATTATCTGATGAGATTATACCTTGAAGAACACACTTCAAGAATACCCCATTGATTGCTTGGTATGAAAAAGCGGATGAGATCTTGCCTTTTGAAAGAAAAGACTATCAACAGCTTGTATATGCATATTCACTTATTAAACCAATAGGACGCTAAGATCAGTTCTCAGGCTTTTATTACATGAATTTATAGATGCAGAATCAGGGTTAGGGCCCTCAGCCAATTCCTCAGATACATTCCCCAGTATCACCTGAGAATGATGGAATCATCATGGAAGTAAGAGACATGAAACATAATGGGTCTAATAGGATATTCATAAATATTTGACAAGAAACTACTTAGGTAATGAATTGCTTTGGGTATTGTATTTTCTAGCTAATTGAGAATTCAACAGAAAAGCTTCTGTTTAAATGCATATTGCATTACATATCTCTCCATTATATTAGTTGTCCTACCTTAATGAGTATGGCATATTAAAACTAGTCTCTGACAAGTTTACATTGTTTACAGGAAGAATAGGGTGATAGTGACTAGAAGTATAGGCTGCCCATCAAACTCAAAAGAGAGAGGGTGCTGGGAGAGGGAGAGAAGGAGGGACCTTTTTATAGCCACAATCTTCTTATATGATCTGATAACACATGAAACCTTTCCCTGAAAAATAACATACCCAAATAAAATTTCATATGCAATTCCACCTGAAGCAATCCATGGAATCTTGAATCATATATTCTAAAGCATTTAGAGTTCTTTATTTACCAAATATATCAAAACTAATAATTTATTTTTTTATTTTCCCATTTCTCCAAAGGATAGCAAACAGAAAACAAATTTTGCTGTCTAAATTTCTAATTAATAGGCACTGCTTTTAGCCTTATGTTTACCTAGTCTTTTTCTTCATAAAGCATTTATAAAGATGTTTTTTAAAATCCTTCTAATAGAAGCAAGAGAGCAGGACCTGGGGTCCCAGGCAGGAGCTGAGGACAGCCGACTCTGCCCAGAAGCAGATAAGAAAGCAGCACTCGGGGCCCCTGCAGGAGCTGTGGGCCGCTCCCTCTGTCTGAAAGCAGGAAAGAGAGCAATGCCTGAGGTCCTAGGCAGGAGCAAAGGGTAGCACCCCCTGCCCAGAATCAGGCAAGAGAGCATGCCAAAAACACCAATGCCATCCACATGGCCCACCACAGCCATGGCTGCCTCAAAAGAGGCTCGATGCCACAGCACTAGCCACAGCCACCAAGCAGGCAGCCTGCTAGACACTCGACTGCACTGATGCAAGGAGTCATCAGAGGAGACCATAAAAAGAAGACAGCTCTCTCCTCAAAGCCCACTCCAGAGTAACAGAAGAAGAAACTGCTCTACCAGATGACCAGACATCAACATAGAGAAACCAGAAATATGAAAACCCAAGTAGATATGACACCACCAAAAGAATACAGTAATTCTCACATACCAGACCCTATAGAGCAGGGAACCTTTGAAACAACTGAAAAGAAATTCCAAGCAACTATGTTAAGGAAACTCACTGAGCTAGGAGAAGACTCAGTCAGACAACATAATGAAACAAGGAAAAAAATAGGATATGAAGGAGAAAATTTACAAAGAGAGTAATACCTTAAAAACAGAATGTAGCAGAACTCATGGAACTGGAAGATTCACTCAATGAAATAAAAAACAAAACTGAGAGCTTAGGAAACAGTCCAGAACAAGCAGAACTAATTTCTGGTCTTGAAGATAATCTTTTTGAAATAATCCAGGCAGACAAAAAAAGGAAAAAAAGAATTATAAAAAATGAAGAAAATCTAAGAGAGCTGGCAGACAATCTTAAGTGCACAAACATTCAAGTCATGGGTGTTCCAGAAGGGAAGGAGAATGGAAAAGGCATGGAAAACCTATTCACCAAAATAATAACAGAAAACTTCCTAGGTATAGGAAGAGACATAGACTTTCAGATCCAAGAGATTCAAAGATCCCCAAAGAGAATCAATCCCAAAAGATCTTTTCTGGGACATGTTATAGTCAAACTGACAAAGCTCAAAGACAAAGAGAATCTTAAAAGAAGCTAGAGAAAAGCTTTAAGTCACTTATAAGGGAGCCCCAATTAGATTAACAGCAGACTTCTCAATGAAACTCTATAGTCCAGAAGAAAATGGGATGATATATTCAAAATACTAAAAGACAAAAAAACTACCAGTCAAGAATACTATACCCAGCAAGGTTATCCGTCAGAAATGAGGGAAAATTTTCCAGACAAAAACTGTGGGAGTTCACCATCAAATGACCAGCCCTGCAAGAAATCCTCAAGGAAGTCCTGCATCTGGAATCCAGAAATGATAATAATCATCACTACCATGAATACACAAGAAAATACAAAACCCATTGGTAGTACAAAAATGTGAATGAGAAAGAGAAAGAAACTAAATCTTACCACCATGAAAAAACATAATGACAATGTAATAATGCCCCTGCTTTACTTTTGATTTTAGTAATTTCAGTCTTCTCTCCTGTTTTCTTGGTCAGTCTAGATAAAGATTTGCAAATTTTGTTGACTTTTTTAAAGAATCAGCTTCAGGTTTTGTTGATTTTCTCTATTGTTTTTTACTTCCCTATTTCATATATTTCTGTTGTAATCTTTGTTATTCCCTACTTATATTTGCTTCTGGTTTAGTTTGCTCTTCTTTTTCTATTTTCTTAAGGTAGAAGTTGACATTACCGATTTGAGATTTTTCTTATTTTTAATATAGGTGATGACAAGTACAAATTTTTCTCTAAGCACTGCATGAGCCCGTCATCCTGTAAATTTTGATGTTTTGCTTTGATTTTTATATCAAGTACTCTCTAATTTCCCTGTGATTTTTTCTTTCTGCCCATTGTTAATTTAGAAGAGTGTTGTTTAATTTGCACACATTCGTGAATTTTCTAAATGCCCTTCTGTTATTGTGGTCAGAAAACATATATTCCATGATCTTAGTCTTTTTAAATGTATTAGGACTTGTCTTGTGGCCAAAAATAAAAATAAATAGTAATAAATAAATAAATTCCTTCAATATCCTAAGAAGCAGATGGGGAAAGCAGTGTTATTTATACTTCACAGGTCAGGCAACGAGGTGACAGGGAAAAAGTTGCAGAGATAAAACTAAAACTCTTG
>NW_007732988.1:85452-88221 GCF_000696425.1 Galeopterus variegatus | reverse complement strand
GGATTCAGGGTAGATCCTGGTATCTGGGGAGAGCGGGTGCTGAAGTAATTAGTCTTCACCGAGAGCAAGAGCTCAGCTGTCTTTACTGGCCAGAGCAGCCAAGCAGACACAGAAGACAGCAACTGAGCAGCAGGTTAAGGAAAAGAAGGAAAAGTACAGGGAACACTTAGGTTGGGATAAGGGGGATAAGGGAGGAGGGGGAAGAGTGTGGAGAACTGATAAGAAGGAAGAGAAGAGAATTAAAGAAAATAAAAATAGAAAAGTATGTAAGAAGATAAAACAATACGGCTTATGTTTATGGGAGTAAGAAGGAAGAAGAAAGGAATAGATACAACAATGTCCAGGGTTTTAGTTCCGTGGATTTCGTATATTCTAAAACCCCTTATACCATTAAAAAGTCTCTTCCACTCCAAAAAAAAAAAAAATCTGAATACATGAATAATTTTTTAATTGTAGCAAGTTTTTCACACTTGTAACAGTCAACTCCATTACTGTTTTATAAATCTGAACGAAATTGCAAAGGGATGCTGATTTGAGTCCAAGAAAGCAATTTCATCTGAATCCCTACAGCACTCTTTACCCATACTTGTGAGTCATGGGTACAAAAACACAGACACCAAAATTCTCAGAAAATGTAAATGTCCTTAAAAACACCTTCTCTGTGAGAAATAATGAACATAAAATGGTGAGGCACAAGTAAAAACGAATTGCGTAGATAAGAGCATAAGCAGACATTACTCTTGAAGCAGTTTATCTAGGATTTGCATTTATTTAAAGGAGAGAAATAATTGCTAACATGTATTGAATATTTGCTTTGGCATAGGTATAGTTATAGCCATTATACCCTTATTAGTTCATTTAATCCTCACATCAAACCTATGAATTAAGATGACCTCCATTTTACAGAGGCACAGAAAGATTATCTTGCTCAAGTTTCCCAGTTGGAAAATGTAACCAGAATTTACAGCTGGGTACTCTGGTTTGAGAGCCCATGTCCTTAACCAATAGCCATATTACCATAAGACTTCCACTTTATGGGAATAGTGGAATTTATTAAAGCTGTGGCATCCAAAGAACTCTGAGAAAAGGGTTGGTTATTATCAGGTAATGGGGTCTCTAAAGAAAGTATGTCTCAGTCCAAGTCATTTGTTAAATGACCCCTTCTCTCCTTCCCATAAGCTTAAATATGACTAAGGAGAATTTCTGTACTTCATTAACTAAAATCTCTGAGAAAGAAGGGAAAGTAAGAGATAACTTTCACAACACAGGGAGTTAAATTCTGCAAAGAATTTAAATATAGCTATCAAAACCTTTCATTGTACGTAGGCAAAAAGATAGAAAAATGTAGTTGTTTGTATAATTAGTAATTCAGATATATTTTCAGTCTTCCAGGCAGAACACAGGTGACTAAGTACTGATGCAGAACACTTTGCTAATTCTGGTGTGGTTAAAATAAGTAAATGGTTAACTAAGGCAAAGAATACATTGTTAAAATAAAGCCATGCCTACTTTAGACAGCAAATTGACAAAAAAATAAAATAAAAGGACAAAGTTAGTAGCAGATTTTCCTTATGAAACCAGTCAATCAGAGGAAGAAAAAAATGTCAACAGCTAAAGTTTTCTCAAGGCATTTGATGCTTCCGATTCAGACCATGGTTTTTTTTTAGCAGTAGTTCTTAAAGTATGGTCCCCAAACCTGGGAATGTGTTAGAAATGCAAATTCCCAAATCCTACCCCAGACCTCCTGGGTTAGACACTCTACGGGCAGGGCCCAACAATCTCTATAAAGCCTTCCAAAGGTTTTGACGTACCCTAACATTTAAGAACGTTACTTTATAGTTTCATTTGATGCTGGAGGGTTCTGCCTGGATGGCTAACTGGAACACAAAAATTCACTTATTGAACTAAGCCCTCCTCAGAGAATCATTTGAGTATTTGGGTTTCAAAAAGAAAACCAGTAAGACTTCTCCTTATGGCTAAGGTGGAATAATAGGAACTGGATTTACTCTTCCAGTGGAAACAAACAAAAAACCAGACAAGTTACAAAAACAACAAACAGAAATAAGGATTTCTTTAGACCCTGGATATCAGGCAACAAAAGGCAGTGATTACTGAGAGATGGGAAACAAACAAGGTGAATACTCCTATTGTGCCAGCTTCTTTCCTTGACAGGTTTCTAGGGTATGGTACAGGAAGAGGGAACCACGGCAGAGCCCAGGACACTTACAACCAGAATAGATAAAAACTCACAAAACTTATAAGAAGAAAACAACCCAATATAAAATGGCAAAAGTTTTGAACAGAATATTTCACCAAAGAAGATATACAGATGGTGAATAAATAAGCACACGAAAAGTTCTCAGCATCATTATTTGTAAGGTAAATTCAAATAAAAATCGCAATGTGATATTGCAACACATCTACTAGAACAGCTGAAATGAAAAAGATTGATAATACCAAGTGCTGACAAGGATGTGGAGCAACTGGAACTCTCATATGCTGCTTGAGAGAACATAAAATGGTATCACTTCAGTTTAGAAAATTTTTCTGGGTTAGAGCACAGCCTTGTAACACCAAGGTAAAGGGTTTGGATACCCATACTGACCAGCCACCAAAAAAAAAAAAAAAAAAAAAAAAAATTTTGCAGTTTCTTAAAAAGTTAGATATACGCCTACCATATGATATAGCTATTTCATTCCTGGGTATTTAACCAACAGAAGTGAAAGCACATGTCTATAAAAAGACTTGTGTGCAAATATTCGTGGCAGT
>NW_007732988.1:83574-84782 GCF_000696425.1 Galeopterus variegatus | reverse complement strand
AAAAAAAAAAAAAAAAAAAATGAAAAAATTTTGCAGTTTCTTAAAAAGTTAGATATACGCCTACCATATGATATAGCTATTTCATTCCTGGGTATTTAACCAACAGAAGTGAAAGCACATGTCTATAAAAAGACTTGTGTGCAAATATTCGTGGCAGTTTTATTTGCAATAGCCAAAAAATGAAACAACCCATCAGCAGCTGAATGGATAAACAAATTTATTTTAGATGGATAAACTACTGATACACTCAAAGGTATGGATCCATTTCAAAATAATTATGCTGAGTAAACAAAGCCAGACCCCCACCAAGCACATCCTGTATAATTACATTTATATAAAATTCTAGAAAATAGTAACTATATTAATATAGTGACTCAGAGTAGATCAATGATTGCTTGGAGAGGAGAAGGTGTGGGAGAGAGGGATGAAAAAGGGACCTGAGGAAAATTCCAGAAGTTATGGGTATATCAATGGTCCTAATTGTGTTATACTTTTACAGACTTACACATATGTCAAAAGTTATCAAATAATACACTTTCAATATGTGAAGTTTGTAGTATGTCGATTATACCACCATAAAGCTGTTAAAAAATAAAACTGTTTAAAAAATAAAAAGCAAAAGGGACTTGTGAAGAAAGTGAGCCACCTGAAAAGAATAAAGCACCCACAGTAGAATTTCAGGCAGGCTGCCCCTGGCTGAGCTGCTTTTGTGTGAATAAGTTTCTGCTTGTCCACAGTGGGAGTCTGCCCCATATACCTGGTAGACGGTCCCTGTTGACTACAGTGCAATATGGCTCCTCCTAAGCACTCTTTGCCTTTAGCCTTTATCAACTCCCTATTCTCACTTCCCCACTCAATTGCAGAGTCTCTGTCCACACAGTGTTCCCCACTTCGGTTATCTAGTCAGTGCTTTATTCCTGCCAAGGCTTGGTTCTTTACTCGCCGGAGATGGAAAATCAGCTGGAAAAAAAATGTAATGTCAGTCCCGCTTTGGCTGCAAAAGGCTTAAGGTGTATTTACATGTTCATAAGAGATTCTTAAAATCTGAGAAAATTTCTAGAAGGGAAGAATTCTTTCTACTAACAGACTCGGTGACTTGCTGATGTAGACAATGTTCCTAATGCTCCTCCAATCATGTCACCCACAAGGGGCATGACTTTGCTCACAGGAGATCCAAACTTGTGCAATAAAAACTTCTGTTAAAATTG
>NW_007732988.1:80975-82638 GCF_000696425.1 Galeopterus variegatus | reverse complement strand
ATACAGTCAGGATCAGAGTGTAGTGATTTTATAATTCTATCATTTCTAATATGAGAGGACTTTTTGAAATGCTTGTTGAAAAATAGAATTAAATGATAAAAAGTATAAAACTTTCTCAACATAAGCTCCACCAAGTTCAAGACATTTTATAAGCAATGATATCACCCATTTGGTCCATCCCTAAAGAACTGATGGTCCTGAGAATTTAAACATGTCAATGCAGTCTTTTTACATTATTAACTGAAGAAAATGGATGCCCTTTAAAGATTTTTTGAGATTAGGAAGCAAAAAGAAGTCATAAGGAGTTAAATCAGGACTATAAGGTGGATGCCTAATGATTTCCCTTTGAAACTCTCTCAAAATTGCCTGTTCAATGAGAGGAATAAGCAGAAATATTGTCATGGCAGAGAACGACTCTCTGGTGAAGCTTTTCTGAGCATGTTTTTTGTTGAAGCTTTGGCTAACTTTCTCAAAACACTCTATAATAAGCAGATGTGATTGCACTTTGGCCCTCCAGAAAGTTAACAAGCAAAATGCCTTGAGCATCCCCCAAAACTGCTGCCATGACCTTTGCTTTTGACTGGACCACTTCCACCTCTTGGTGACTTTTGATTGTGCTTTGTCTTCAGGATCTTACTGGTAAAGCCATCTTTCATCTCCTGTTACAATTCTTCAAAAGAATGCTTTAGGATCTTGATACCACTTGTTTACAATTTCCTTTGAAAGTTCTGCTCTTGTCTGCAGCTGAAAAGGGGCACAAGAGTTTTGGCACCCTTCGAGTAGAAAGTTTGCTCAATCGTAATTTTTTAGTCAGAATTGTGTAAGATGAACCATCCATGATAATTATGGTGTTGGCTACTGTTTCTGCTGTTAACCATCAGTCCTGCTCAATTAGGGCATACACAAGATTAATTTTTTTCCTTGCAAACTGATATGAATGGTCTGCCTGTGTGGGATTCATTTTCTGTATCACCTCATTTCTTCTTAAAAGGAGTTATCCACTTGTAAACTGCTGATTTCTTNGGGAGCGCCACCACGCTTCCCAAGCGGCACACTGTAGCAGTGCGCCACCGGGCCGGCCCGTGGGATTCACTTTCTGTATCACCTCATTTCTTCTTAAAAGGAGTTATCCACTTGTAAACTGCTGATTTCTTTGGGGCATTGTCCCCATAAACTTTTCATAAAGCATCAATGATTTCGCCATTCTTCCCTCCAAGCTTCATCATAAATTTGATGTTTGTTCTTGCTTCAATTTTGGCAGAATTCATGTTGCTCTGTTAGGGGCTCTTTTCAAACTGATGTTTTATCCTTCTTAGTGCCTCAAACTAGATCCTGTTTGGAAATGTTATAACAAGTTCGTATAAGTTTATTTAGGTGCAACACATGTTTGTAATCCATGCACAGTTTTTTCATAATACACGTCTTCCATGAAACTTTTGAATTACCACTGTATGTTTCCTTTTTTTTAATATTCAGCAAAATACTCAGTTTTAAGGAACAAAAACTACCTCCAGGCAAGTTGATGTTTCTCAGTATCCTGAGAGTATGGAACATAAACCTCCTAATTCTGATGTAACCACAAACATGTCTGTATGGTCTGCAGAAGGAGTAACAATCTTGTTGTGTTCTAGAATAAACACATATAATAGTACACAAAAGTTGT
>NW_007732988.1:79152-80032 GCF_000696425.1 Galeopterus variegatus | reverse complement strand
AACACATATAATAGTACACAAAAGTTGTTGGTTTTAACATTTTGAAGCACAAATACAAAACCTCTATTTCAAAACTACAGTTGTCGAGAGATTTTGTCCTTACTTTCCTATTACAAAATGCAAAAGCCTAATGATCTGGTTATTAACATGGATGTTCTGCACCTGGAGAAAGCAATCAGAAACTGCAATAAAAATGTGAATATCTTGCTGCCTTAGTTATACATCATACATTTTCAATCAGGCAGTGCTTCTCTAGACATTTTAATTTAGTTTTCATCTCTTCTTTGCCACCTGTTGGTCCTATTCTAATCAATGAAAACTTGCTGAAAATGAGGATGGCATAACACAAAACCCTGCGACCCCTAAGAAGACCAATGCCTAACATCAGGAGGGAATCCATGTTGCCCTTGACTAGTGCCATCTTTTAATTGATGCTCAGCATCAAGCAGAATCAAATGTTCCATGTTTTTCATGTTTTCTTGTGTTGAACTTCTTGGAAGAAGATTTTATAAATAGCTAATGGCCTGAATTTTCAAGCATGCTGTCCCCTCTCTCCTCAACAGCAGTTACGGGCTTCAGTGCCTGCAATTAATAGGAACTGTGCTCAAGCACCTTTCAGCCATTCTCCCACCACCTGCACTCACCTGCCCAGATCTGGAATTTACATCAGAGCCCCTACAGTGGTTATGTACATGATTCAAGGCACACTTGTCTCAGGTTGTAATGAGGCCCTCAAATCCTTAAAAGAATCATTTTATTTCTACCTTAGGTAGAATTTTGCTTGGAAAGACCAGGAAATATCAATAATCAAGATAGGAAATAAAATGATATCAGAAAACTAGAACCATCTCTGCCTCTCAAAAGATAAATATTGCATACT
>NW_007732988.1:71131-79115 GCF_000696425.1 Galeopterus variegatus | reverse complement strand
ATCAGAAAACTAGAATCATCTCTGCCTCTCAAAAGATAAATATTGCATACTGCTACTTCCTGATTTTTGAAATTATTTAATATTATGAACATCTAGATGCCTGAAATTGTTAAGGTGATTTGCTTCCTGTAGTGCAAAACCATGTTTTTTCAAAGAGATTTTAACACTAACAGAATGAAAGAAAAAGCCCATATGATCACCTCAACAGATGGGAGAAAAAGCTTTTGAGGAAATTCAACATTGCTTTATGATAAAACCTCTCCACAAATTAGGTATAAAAGGAAAGCATCTTAATACAATAATGCTATATATGACAAGCCCACAGCTGACATCATAATGTTTCCTCCAAAGAACTGGAATGAGGCAAGGATGTACACTCTCACCACTTTTATTCAACATAGTACTGGAAGTCCTAGCCAGGGCAATTAGGCAAGAGAAAGAAAGATGTAAAAGGACTTCAAAGTGTTCCTGTTTGCAGATGACATAATTTTATACAGAGAGAAACCTAAAAACTCCATCAAAAAACTCCTAGACCTGATAAACAAAATCAGTAAAGTTGCAGGATACAAAATCAGCAGACAGAATCCAGTAGCATTTCTGTACACCAACAATGAATTAGCAGAAAAAGAAATCAAGAAAACAATCCCATTTACAATAGCTACAAAAAATAAAACAGAACAAAACAAAAAACTGAGCAACAAATTTTAACTAAGGAGGCAGAAGATCTCTACAAGGAAAACTATAAAACACTGATTAAACAAATTAAGAAGAAACACAAAAATGCAAAAGCATCCCAAATTCATAAACTGGAAGCATCAATACTGTCAAGATGACCATATGCTCAAAGCAATCTATAGATTCAGTGAAATCCCCATCAAACTACCAATGATATACTTCTCAGAAATAGAAAAACAATTCAAAAATTTATATGGAACAACATAAGACCCCAAATAGCAAAAGCAATCCCTGACCAAAAGAACAAAGCAAAAGGCATCACATTTCCTGACTTTAAGTTATACTACAAAGCTATAGTAATCAAAACAGCATGGTACTGGCATAAAAACAGACACGTAGACCAATGGAACAGAATCCAGAACTCAGGAACAAATCCATCCACCTACAGCCAACTTATTTTCAACAAAAGAGCCAAGAACAGTCTCTTCAATAAACGGTATTGGGAAAACTGGAGATCCATATGCAGAAGAATGAAACTAGATCCCTATCTCTCATTGAGATATATCATGTTTATTGATTTGTATATGTTGAACCATCCTTGAATCCTTGGGATAATCCCACTAGGTCATGGTGAATAATCTTTTTGATGTCCTGTTGGATTTAATTTGCTAGTATTTTATTGAGGATTTTTGCATCTATGTTCATCAAGGATATTGGCATGTAGTTTTCTTTTTTTTGTTATGTCCTTGCCTGGTATTGGTATCAGGGTAATGCTGGCCTCATAGCATGAATTTGGAAGACTTCTGTCCACTTCAATTGTTTGAAATAGTTTAAGAAGTATTAGTATTAGTTCTTTAAACATTTGGTAGAATTTAGCAGTAAAACCATCTGGTCCTGGGCTTTTCTTTGTTGGGAGGTTTTTGGGGTTTTTTGTTGTTTGTTTTATTATTATTATTATTATTTACTCAATCTCATTACTTGTTATTGATATATTCAGATTTTCTATTTCTTCTTCAGTCTTGGAAGGTTGCATGTGTCCAGAAATTCATGCATTTCCTCTTGGTTTTCAAATTTATTGGTGTATAGTTGCCCATAATAGTACCTAATGATCCATTGTATTTCAGTGATATCAATTATAATGAATCTTTTTGCATTTCTTATTTTATTTATTTGAGTCTTTTTCTCTTTCTTTTCTTGGTTAGTCTAGCTAATGGCTTGTGGATTTTATCTTTTCAAAAAACCAACTTTTCATTTGATCAATCTTTTATATTATATTTTTGTCTCAATTTCATTTATTTCTGCTCCAAATATATTATTTCTCTTCTAATTATTTTAGGTTTGGTTTGTTCTTGCCTTTCTAATTTCTTGAGATTCATTGCTAGATTGTTTATTTGAAATTTTTCCATTTTTTTATGTAGGTGTTTATTGCTATAAACTTTCCTTTCAATACTGCCTTAGTTGCATTCCATAGGTTTTTGGTATGTTGTGTTTCTGTCTTCATTTGTCTCAAGAAATTTTTTGATTTTCTTCTTGGTCTCTTTTTTGACCCATTGTTCATTCAGGAGCATGTTGTTTAATTTTCATGTATTTGTGTAGTTTTGAAAGTTCTTTCTGTTATTGATTTCTAGTTTTATTCCATTATGGTCAGAAAAAAATATTTGATATAATTTTGATATTTTGAACTTGTTGAGTCTTGTTTTTTGGCCTAACATATGGCCAATCCTAGAGAATGTTCAATGCACTGATGAAAAGAATGTGTATTCTCTAGCTGTTGGAGTACATGTTCTGTAAATGTCTGTTAGGTCAATCTGATTTATGATGCCATTTAAAGCTGAGGTTTCCTTGCTGATTTTCTGTATTAATGATCAGCCCAATGTTGAGACTGGGGAGTTAACGTCTCCAACTATTATTGTATTTGTGTCTCTCTCTCTTTTTATCTGATACTATTTCTCTTATATATGTGGGTGCACTGGTGTTGTGTGCATATATATTTATAATTATTATATCCTCTTGCTGTATTGATCCCTTTATCAATATATAATGTCCTTCCTCATCTCTTATTACAGATTTTGATTTAAAGTCTGTCTTATCTGATATAAGTATAGGTACTCCTGCTTGCTTTTGTTTTCCATTTGCATGGAATACTTTTTTTGTTCCTTCACTTCCAGTCTATGTGTGCCTGGGTAGGTAAGGTATGTTTCTTGCAGACAGCATAGAGATGCGTCATGTTTTTTAATCCTTTCAGCTAGTCATGTCTTTTAATTGAGGCATTTAATCCATTTTTATTCAAGGTTGTTATTGACATGTGAGGTCTTACTCCTGCCATTGTTTTGGTTATTTTCTGATTGTTTTGTGTATCCTTTGTCCCTTTCTTATTCTCTTATTGTTTATCCTTACAGTTTGGTGGTTTTCTGAATTGATAAGGTTTGATTCCTTTCTCTTTCTAACTTGTATATCTATTCTACCAGTAAGTTTTATATTTTCAGGTGTTTTCATGATGGTTGTTATTATTCTTTCTCTTCTAGATGTAGGACTTCCCTAAGCATTTCTTATAAGGCCAGTTTGGTGGTGATGAATTCTCTTAATTTTTGCTTGTTTGATAAAGATTTTATTACTCCTTCATTTCTAAAGATAGCTTTGCTGAGTATAGTATTCTTGGCTGGCAGTTTTTTTCTTTCAGCACTTTGAATATATCATCCCATTCTCTGCTGGCCTGAAGGGTATCTGCTGAGAAGTCTGCTGTTAGTCCAATGGGCATTCCCTTATAAGTGACTTGACATTTTTCTCTTGCTGTTTTTAGAATTCTCTCTTTTTCTTCAACTTTGGATAGTTTTACTATGATGCATCTTGGAGAGAATCTTTTTGGGTTGAATCCATCCAGTGACCTTTGAGTTTCCCGGATTTGGATGTTCATATCTTTCTAGATATCCAAAGACTCGGGAAGTTTTTACCTATTATTTTGTTGGATAGGTTTTCAATATCATTTTGTTTTCTTCCTCTAGAATGCCAAAAACTCAAATATTTGTTCACTTAATAGTAATACCATAGATTTTGTATGCTTTGTTCATTCTTTTTTATACTTTTTTCTGTTCTTTTTTTTTTTGAGTGTGTGGTGGGGGTGGGGGTGGGGGTCTTCCTGTGTTATTTCAAAACTGCTGTCTTCCAGATTAGAAATTCTTTCTTTTTCTTTATCTAGTCTGTTGTTGAAACTCTCAGGTGTATTTTTTTTTTTTTATTTCATTCAGTGAATTCTTGAATTCCAACATTTTGGTTTGATTTTTGTTAATGATATCTATCTCTGTTAAATTTCTCATTTAGATCATGAATTTTTTTTATTCTGTTGAATTATTTGTTTGTATTCTCTTGTATCTCAGTGATTTTCCTTAAGATTATTCATTTGAATTCCTCCTCTGGTAAGTTGACAATTACCAATTCTCTGGGATTAATTACTGGAGCATTATTATATTTCTTTGCTGGTGTCATGTTGTCTGGTTTTTTCACGTTTCTTGTTTCCCTGCATTGGTATCTGTGCATCTGGTGAAATAATCACCTCTTTGAGATTTGTAGAGCGTCTTGCTTAGGGAAAGACTTTCACTTGCAAATGTGCCTTAAGGTGTCAGTAGGGTAGAGTTCAATGGCTTTGCTCTGGATAGATGCAGTACTGTATACTCTGCGTAGTTTCTTCAGCTGAAGAATCCATTTTCACTATGTCTGCAAGTGACTCAGAAGCCTATTCTTGGGAGTTTTGTGGTAGTAGTGGCACTGCTTTGCCTGGGGACAGTTTGCTGGGTTGGTTCACAGGCCTGGGATATGCACATGCATTCTATGGGCCAGTCATCTTGAGAGATGGCTCACTGGGGATAGATTTGCTGGATTGATTCTCAGGCTATGGTTGTAGGTGTGTGGTGTGTTAGGGTGTCTGGGACTGGTTTGCCAATTACAGGGTCACCATGTTGCTTCTCTGACTAGGGTTGGGTCCACCAGGGACACATCAGCTAGGCTATTTCTCACTCAGATGCATGTGTGTGATGACACTGATGTAGGGATGGGTCATACAGGGCCATGATAGCTGAGCTGTGTCTCTGAGCCAGGGGTTTGGGTGTGCTTTGGCTCAGCTAGCCAGGTAAAGGTCTGCCAGTGACCTACCCCCTGTACCACTTTTGGGGATTGGGTGCAAGGTCATATTTCCATCAGCAGTTTGGGAGTGGGTCTGCCAATAGCAGGGCTGCTGAGCCACATCTCAGGTGGTAGGCAAGGCCACCACATGGGACTGCAGAAAGTGGGCCCAGCCAGCCATTTCTCAGGTGGTGAGCAAGGTCAGGAAACCAGACTGCACAGAGAAAGCCCAGCCAGCCACTTCTTGGGCAGCAGGCAAGGCCTCAAGGCAGGGCCACAGAGAGGGGACTTGGCCAGCCTCTTCTTGGGTGGCTTGCAAGGTCAGGAAGTGGGTCTGCTGAGAGGGAGCCTGGCCAGCTGCTTCTTCAACATTGGGAGATGCCTTAGCGAGGGCTGCAGAAAAGGGCCCATCCAGCCACTTCTTGGGTGGTGGGTGAGGCTTGAAGGTGGGGCTGTAGAGAGGGTGCCCTGCCTGCAGCTTCTCAGGTGGTGGGAAGGTTGGGAAGCAGGCTTGGTGAAAGAAAGCCTAGCCAGCCACTTCTTGGGCAGTAGGAAAGGCCAGTAGGTAGGTCTGCAGAGGGGGTCTGGCCAGTGTCTTCTTGGACTGTGGGCAAGGCCTCAAGGTGGGGCTGAAGAAAGGGAGCCATCTAGATGCTTCTTGGGGAGTGGGCAAGGTTGGGAAGGCAAGAGGGGCCCAACAAATTCTTGTTAATAACTGAATTAATGAATGAATTTCTAAATGTGCTTAGTACTCTGCAATGGAACATCAAAGACAAATACAAGAATAGCAAAAGAAAAAAAAAAACTGGATTATCTCAGTCATCTGTCCTTAATTCTGGAATAAAAGGATTTCACTGACCAGAAAAGTATGCAGCAACCTCCACAGGGCATCTTCTCAGCCCGCCTCCAGCCCCAATCTCCAGCTCCAAAACCTGCTTTCTTTCCACAGGCTTTTGGCTCAACCAGGAAGTGAAAGGACTGATTTGACTAATGATAGATTGCCTCAGGGTGCCGTCCTGGGTTTAGTTCCCTCAGGAAAAGTGATGTAGGCCAGAAGTTATCAAACTTAAGCATGCATAATTCCCTGGAGAGCTTATTAAAACATAGATTGCTGAATTCTACCCCCAAAGCCACTATTTCTCCAGAGAATTTACAGTTCTAACAATTTCCCAAGTAATGTGGTACTGCTGGGCAAGGATTATACTTTGAGAACGACTGTTGTAGGCAAGTATTCATCAAGTAAAAGCTCTAGCAATATCCTGCATCTGACATTCTAGCATGTTTGTGGTATATAGCAACTGGCTCAGAAAAAAAAAAAATAACATCCCATTTCAGTTCCTCTTATGAACATAGATAAATGCCTGCCCAACACCAGGAGTTGTACACGTCAACCTGAACATCAGCTATAGTTTGAGTGAGGAAATCTGTCAACACCTAATTACACAAAAATAGACCTAAAAGCAATCTATGTGGTCTGTTGACAGACACTATGTCTGGATAAATATCTCCTGAATCAGGGATAAATAAAAATATAAACAAATAGGCCTATAGAATACTAGCACTGAAGTGACTAGTATCCTGAAAATTCAAGGATAGAGTACATCTTCAAAAGAATCCTGGCACAGGAAAAGATACAAATTTTGTTCAAGATCTGCTCGGTATTCTCAACAAATACAGAACATTTGCTCTCTGAAAATGAAACAGGGAGCCCTGGCAATGATCGGAAGACTTCAGTAAAGTCCCAATAGACACAAGATGGCTCAAATAAGAGAAAAATAAAAGAAAACCAAAAGTAGGAAGGCAAAGATTAGATACACTTTGAGATAATATAGCTCAGTATTTACACTACAGAATATTAAAGTCATGAAAAACTCAAAAAGGTCTCTTAGAACACAGGGGAAAAGGACAAGATAAAAATGTTAAGGAAGAAGATGCTAGACATGAGCGAGGTGACAGAGAATAGAGATGAACTCACGACTGATAGGTATTGACAAAGAAGTCAGAAGTGATCAAACAGAAGCCATAATATATGAAGATATAATAGACATCTGTTTCCAGCAATATGGTGGACTAGAGATCCATTTTAAAATTTCAATACAGGTATGATAAAAACCTAACAACCACTTTTTTAAATGCATAACTTACCTTCCAAGAAAGTAAGAGAAACCCTGAAAGACCCCCACTACGAAGCAGAAGGTACAGCTCCCTTGAGGTTTTGCCAGTCTCAGCAACCAAAAAGTTTGGGTTTTGCCAGTCCAGGGGGCAGAAGATAAGATTTCAGGCCCATACACTGTGGAATGTGGGAATTGGAATTGGGGTTTTGTAGAAATCACAGAGATGTCAAAGGCTCATTATCATCAGGAAAAGGAGGGAAAAAAACTTCTCATCAGCAATGGAAAATGACAGGAGAATTTGTATGTCTTACCCTAGGCTCTGAAAGAGAGGAAAATGCCTTCCCTGTGAAATCATAATCTTAAACCTGACCCTGTCTTGATGCTCAAATGTCTACTACCTGTGTGATTTGGGAACCCCCAAGGCAAGATCTTTAAGTGGTTCTTAATGGGTAGCCCCTCAGAGCCTCTGGACAAAATGAGTGTCTGTCTTTTTGAGAGACACGTCCAAGATTTCCAAATATAAATCCTGACCCTTCAAACATGAATTCATAACACAAAGATAGAAGGAAACTAGAATTCCTGAGTAAAGATCAGAAATAACTACTAACAGTGGAATTAGACCCCCGAGAACTTCAACCAAAGGAATGATAAATTTTGGGGGAGTTCATGATTAATTTTCACTTAAAACAGCACAGAAAACACCTTTAGGGGACTTTTGGGGGAGTTAATGACTAATTTTCACTTAAAACAGCACAGAAAACACCTTTAGGGGAAAATTAAGGATAAACATAGTAGTGCTTCAAATCAAGTAAATATTGTACATGTAAAGCAAACTGGAGAGTCATAAAAGACTCTACCACTTAGATTCTCTTACAGAGAACAGTTCTGGATTGATCCAAAGTGTGCAATCCAAGCTTGTTCATGTGTTATTCTCTGACTAGGAACCGTGAGTCCATTGATGAGGGTGCTCTGGTCTGAAACAGAAATTTAATATATAACTTATTGTAATATACTTATGTAGTGTGTTATTGGGTAAAAAAGACATTATGCTATAAAAAAGGGGAGTAATTGACTGAAAT
>NW_007732988.1:68731-70735 GCF_000696425.1 Galeopterus variegatus | reverse complement strand
TAGTGTGTTATTGGGTAAAAAAGACATTATGCTATAAAAAAGGGGAGTAATTGACTGAAATGGGGTACAATTTTTGAAGAGTTATTAAGGTAAAAAGTTGTTGACTGAACGCACATTGTATGAGGTAAGTATGTAGTTGAAAGGATAATGACTAAGACGTCCTCAAAGTTGATAAAAGACAGAAGTCCTTAGGTTCAGGAAGCACAATGACTTTCAGGAAAGACAAATCTAGGAATCTATATCCAGACATTTCACAAGGAAACTGCAGAACACCAAAGGTAAAGAGACAGCTTTTAAAGCAGTCAGTGAGAAAAGACAACTCACTCACAAAAGAACAACAGATAGATTGACAACTGACTTCTCAATAGCAATACAAGGATCCAGAAAATAGTAGGATAATATCGTCCAAGTTCTCAGGGAAAATCATTGCTAATTGAAAACATACACTCAGCTAAATCATTTTTTAAGTATGAGAATAAAACAAAAACATTTTCAAACAAAGAAGAACGTTTTCAACTTACTCTCACTAAAAAACTTCAAAAGAGAGAATACTTCCAAAGAGAGAGCATGAGATGCAAGAAGGGATAGTTTGAGAAATATTTGAATTTTTTAATTTACTTGTGCATCTTTTCCAACATGTATATGCACAGATGAATTAATGTAGTATTTGCCATCCTTCTTTTACAATTAGTAGAATACTGTACATATTCATCTTCACCTTGTTTACTTACTGTTATTTATTTAACATTACAGCCTGGAAATATTTTTATAGCAGTATAAAAAGCTAATTCAAACACTTTTCAAGTCTATGATTGTGTGATGTTTGCAATCATTGCATTGAGCATAGCAAGTTGCATGTCTGAGGTCAGAGTCCATGTTGAAGGAGACTAACCCAGGCTGTGGATAAAGGAATGTGTGGACAATTTGAGAGACATTGCTGTGACATTCTACTGCCTTGTACAACTCTGATCTCATGATCCTGGCTCAGATACCTAGGGTTCTGCAGGATTTGCCAAAAGTTTTGGCACACAGCTGCCTCTACTGTTTTCTCCTCCATTCTGCAAGTGTAGAGGAAGCCTAACAATATTGAAAACATTTCAATCTCTCAACACATAAGGCCCTAATGTGGTCATGTCAGAGTCACTGAGTAGATGAACTGTGGTTAAGCTCTCTGAACCACAAACTAGGTCAGACCTATTGGTAGAAATTTATAATTGTAGCTGAGGATGGTGGAAGGATACATCACCTAATAACGATGCTAATTAAATAAAAGTGCTTTACCCTTTGAGGGTAAGAAAGTGTGGATAGATAAGATGGAACTGTATTTTCTAGATTCCCTTCTCTGCCCAGTTCCATCTTAGCATGGGTAACAAGAGACATTTTGCTAGATTTGTAAGGCAGATGGGAATTAGTGGCAACCCTTTTATGCTCAATAGGTTGGGCAGTGTGCAAGGTGCTGTAACAGCCCAAGAACATCAACCTGCCTGGTTGGTGGGGGCAGCAGCTGAGCACACACTTATCTAGTTCCTACTGGATACTTCTTCAGCTTCTCCAACTGCTGAGCCAGGTGCATGTTTAGCTCCCTGAAAAAGGGCCCTGACACCTCCTACAGGACATCCCCATCACCCAGGTTGGAAAAGGTAAGAGAACAGTGCACATTCTAGTCCTTCCGTATGGGATTCAGTTCAGCCCTGCAGGTTTCAATTTACATCCATCTTCCTTTCCCAACCACCTGCCCTGTGAATTTCAGCCTCCAGCACCAGGTACAGAAACAGAATAGACTCACACAGACTGTAGAACCAGCTCCCACAATTAGGTAAGGTCAATGTATTCATTATGTATTGCTGCAGGACAAATTACTTCAAAACAACATAAACATTTATTATTTCATAGTTTCTGTGGGTCAGCAATTTGGCAGTAGCTTAGCTGGGTGGTTCTGCCTGAAGGCCTTTAATAAGGTTGTAGTCAAGATGCTAGCAAGGGTCTGCGAACTTTTTCTATAAA
>NW_007732988.1:65425-67840 GCF_000696425.1 Galeopterus variegatus | reverse complement strand
AAAAAAAAAAAATTACATTTCAAGAATATTTATAAATTCCTGCAAATATCCAAGTAAGGAAAAAGAAAAACAGCTTTCCTTAAAAGGTACTGTAGTGGATTAGATTATGTCCCCCCAAAACTCCCTGAAGCTTGAATTCTGTCCCCCCAAGACTTATGTATTAGGAACTTAGCCTTCACTGTGACAGTGTTAAGAGGGTGGGAAATCCTATTATGGTCATTGAAAGGTGGGGCCTTGAAGAGGTGATTGGAGTGTAGGACCTTGGATTGTAGGACTGTGCAGTAGTGAATGGAGTAAAAATGGTGGTCAGGGGAGTGGTTCTGAGGGCTTTAAAAGAAGAGGAGAGTCTGTCTCTCTCTCTCTGCTCTCTCTGCTTCCACCATCTTGCAATGTGAGACCCCTGGGTCACTGTCATCACCACCAGATGGACTTTGCGCTTCCCACCCTCAGAAACTGTAAGCAATAAATTTTGTTTTTCTTTATAAATCACCCAGTTTCAGGTATTTTTGTTATGAGTAACACAAAACGGACTAATACAGGGGACCAAATAAGTTGCTTCCTCAGAATTCTTTGCAACACTGAGTTCTTAAAGATAATTAAAAACTTGTAAAGAGTTTGAGGGGGTAAATGTAATAAAGAATTTCATTCCCAGCCAAAGTGGTTTCATGTGTGAAGACAAAGATTTAGAAAGGAAACTAGTCATGGATACTCAGCTGACTGAGGGTGTTCAAAATTAAGGACTAAAGAATAGGAAAACCCGAATCAATTAAGTATGGGGACTTACACATAAATAAGTGCTGCAAATATAATCACAAAATTCAATATAAAAACAAAAATGCAAACAAAACTATTGGAAATAAGGAAACAGAGGGTAAAGAGAATAAACAATTATATGTAAATTAGGTGGAGCCACTCTTCTGATTAACCGTACAAAGACTTGTAGAAAGAAATGGAAGAAAATGCAGATGAAATCCTGCCTCCTGCATGAAGCAGGATAAAAATTATGACATCTAAGCTGACACCTGAAAAAAAAAAACAGGGGGTGCTGGTCAAGGGAATGGTGGATTTTGTAGCAACAGCCACCCACTGTGGCTGAGGTGAACAGAAGTCCGCTTATGTGAAGGTCAGGAGTTCACACCGCAGTTGAAGGCAAGAGTACGAGATTGAGAACAGAAGCAGCACTGCTGGAGATCAGCCCGTGACCTCATCAGAGCTCTGCCCCCAAGATAATGAGCCCAAGCTACGTTTCTGCCATTGCATCATTCCTCCCAAGATTTGAAATCCCCAAAGAAAGAGCCAGGTTGAACCAACTCAGGACTGCTGTGGCCAAAGAACAGCAGGACTGTCCTTGATGGCCCCCTAGAGACAGCTCAGAGCTGCAGGAAGTTGAGATGCTGTTACCAACAGCAGGAGGGTGGGTGACAGGTGGCCACAAAACAGTACACGTTCACCCCAGCAGAAGTGACGAGACTGGAGGCTCGTGAGGGAGTGAAAACCAGGTCACCAAGAGCCTGGTAAGTCATGCTGAGGAATGTGGGTGGTTTCCCAGATGCAAAGGGGAAATAAGTAAAAGGTTTGGAGCAGGAGAGTGACAGATTCAAATTTGGAGAGAAAATGGCTTGCAGTGGTCCAGGTATAACAGGATGTGGCCCAAACCCAAGTACTGGCTGTGAGTTGTGGAGAAACATGTGAGACGTGGAGAGAGTAAAGCCACATAGAACCATTTTGGTAACTGACTTTGGAGGTTGGAGCAAGAAAGCTTAAGTATCATCATAATAAAAAACAATTTGATACTAGAAAAACTTTGTTCCCCACCCTTCCAAGTAATTGACATGCTGTATGCTATCCATTAGTGAGAACTATGTAATTGATCATGTGGCTCAGGGCCAGATTTGAATCTCCTTCTCATCAGCAATATGGACTCTTGTCATGTGTGGGCTTCTTTCTTTTCCTTCATCCTGACTTGTACCTTTTATATTTGTTTTAGTGTTACTCTGTGTATGCACTTTTGGGGGGGAGGTAAATGTAGAGGATTGAATTATGTCCCCCCAAAACTCCCTGAAGCTTGAATTGTGTCCCCCAAGTATTATGTATTAGAAACTGAGCCCCCACTGTGACTGTTAAGAGGGTGGGAAATCCTATTATGGTAATCGAAAGGTGGAGCCTTGAAGAGGTGATTAGATTGTAGGACCATGCAGTAGTGAATGGATTAAAAATGGTGGTCAGGGGCATGGTTCTGAGGGCTTTAAGAGAGTCTTTCTCTCTCTGCTCTCTCTGCTTCCACCATCTTGCAAGGTTATACCCCTGGCTCACTGCCGCCACCACCAGTGGACTTTGGACTTGCCAGCCTCAGAAACTAAGCAATAAATTTTGTTTTTCCTTATAAATCACCCAGTTCTGGGTATTTTGTTAGAA
>NW_007732988.1:59647-65334 GCF_000696425.1 Galeopterus variegatus | reverse complement strand
TTATGTATTAGAAACTGAGCCCCCACTGTGACTGTTAAGAGGGTGGGAAATCCTATTATGGTAATCGAAAGGTGGAGCCTTGAAGAGGTGATTAGATTGTAGGACCATGCAGTAGTGAATGGATTAAAAATGGTGGTCAGGGGCATGGTTCTGAGGGCTTTAAGAGAGTCTTTCTCTCTCTGCTCTCTCTGCTTCCACCATCTTGCAAGGTTATACCCCTGGCTCACTGCCGCCACCACCAGTGGACTTTGGACTTGCCAGACTCAGAAACTAAGCAATAAATTTTGTTTTTCCTTATAAATCACCCAGTTCTGGGTATTTTGTTAGATGCAACAAATATGGACTAATACAGAAAGGTTGCCTAAAATACCTCAAAAGTACAAAGCAAACAAAAGCTCATCATCCCCATATCCTCAGTCAAAACCATTTTCCTGTCTTCCTAACTTACTAATGGCTCTTTCATTCCCCTACACCCTGAGCTTTGACACCTTGTCCATTAGCAGTGCCTCTCCCCCTTGCCTCTTGTCTGGCTAGGCCAAGGCCTGGAATCCTCACAGCACCAATTGTCTAGCTCTTAATCCTGTTCCTGACACCACTTGTAGCACTAGGGTTGGGTGTGGAGTTCCCAGACCCCTTGAGCCCATTCACAGACTGGGTCACAAACCCTTCACACGCCAGGCTGGGTCACCAGACCACTTCATGCAGGTCTATGAGCTAGGTAACCGGCCAAAAGGTCCTTGGAGCCATAGGTTGGAAAGCATGGCAGTGCAGGGTGGATGCCCGAGGCAGACGCCCATCTGCCTGCTTCACTAAAACCCCTCTCTCTCTCTCTTTACCCCTCTCTCTCTCTCTCTCTCTAAAGAACACAAGAATAGCAACAAAACTAAAAAGATACATGGGCACACATGCGCACTAACTCCGCGTGTGTGCGCACGCGCGCGCACACATACACACACACACAATTTGCTTACAAAGGATGCTGAACCACACCCAACCGGACCACAGCAAGGGCCCCGACCAAACTATTCTATTTTCCCAACACCTCTCCTTGCATAGGTGAAGACAGTTTTGAATCAGCATCCTACTTTTCATTCCTACCTGCTAAGAGTTTAATCTCTCTTTTCTCTTGCTTAAACATTCCATTAGTCTCCTAACCAGCTTCTCCTCACCATCTGACTGCACCAATGATACATTAAGTTCTGATTATTTTACTTTTTTTGTTTTAAAACTCTGATGATTCACCAGTGCTAACAAATTAGGTACAAACCCTTCATTCCAGCACTAAAGATTTCCTCTCAGTCTCTTATTATATGAAAACGCTAGGAACGACTTAAGAATCCCTTAAATTGAATGCACCTACTGGGGTGGTTGGTCTTCTTTTCTTGCTTCATGTTTCTTTCCATGTCTCAACACACCTCCAGCCTCTCACTCAGGGAGGAGGAGGGATGAATAGTCCAAGCGGCTGATTTGGGAGCTCCAGCTTATCCTCTTCCTGTCCCTTCCTTTTCAGGGTCTGCCTGCCTACTTAGACCATGCACAGTGGGCCTCTCTTAGCCTTGGCACAAGCTTAGTGCAGAAGCTCTGCCCCTGGGAGGGGAGGGGGCCAGGGGGAGTGCTGGGATTATTCAGGATGGGCAACCCTATCTAGTTCTGGGCTTCAGTATCAGGAATTCCATTGTTGCCACACACTTGCATAAATTTGGAGACCAAAACGAAAACACTGAAGATCAAGTTTTCTGGAGGCTGTAGGAATTGATTAGTATAATTTAATCTTTCTAGGGGACTATACCAAACAGGCCATGCAGGGATCTTAAACCTTGACAGTCTTCTGCAACCAATATATTGCACATTATGCCTGATTTTTATGAAGTTGGCTTTCAGCTGCTTCAGGCTGCACGAGTGAGTTTAAGTCTCAGGCTACCTAAAGTTTTTGACCTGTTGGCTTTGTACACAGGCAAGAGGCTCTTTCTGCACTGCCGGTGCTGCAGGCACTGCCCAATTCAGGTGATCTCAGTGGCCTTAGCAAACCTTTAGTCACATAGATCTTGCAAGCAAACTTAGGCAGAGGTAGGAAAATAACTTAGTCTGCGGGCAGCTGCAGATGACTTTGAGCAATCCAGGCACAGGTAGACCTGTGATTGCAGGCCAGGCTAATGGAGTGAATAAATCATCAGGAGAGAGCCTTTTGAATCCCACTGAAGTATCACCTTGAAAGAGGCAGAGTTTCCACATACTGTTCTGCTTCTACTGTGGTTTTCATTCAAGTCTTCAAAGTTCAGTTCCACGTGGGTCACAGAGCAATAGCATGTGAGATTCTAGCTTTAAATTGTTGGTGTAAGGCTCAAATAGGTAGTACTGGATCTTATTGGCCCAAATTATGTTCTATGTTCAGGGCCAAGGAGAAAATTTTAAAGGAATTAGTCATAAATTCCTCTAAACAGTCAACAGTCTTGAGTCACCCAGAACCATGCAAACTCACATTGGCCTGGAATTAATGAAATTTCGTTAGTTCAAACCAAGGCTTTGGATTTCAAACTGAGATTATGGATTCAGTCATAAAAGGATAGTAGATTTTACTAATAAAACATTAAGATCAAATGGGTGCCTTCATTGAAAAATATGCCATCTTCTTAGATTACTCCAGAGAAAGAACAGAAAGAAATTATTGCTGTCCCAAAGACAAACAAAGAGGCTGATAATTTAAAATACTACCTCTAGGGAACATGATTGCTCAAAATATCACAGAAAAACTGGAATGTTTTGAAAAATATGTCAGTCTTAATATCAGAACATAAGCAGAGGAAAAATGAAAATAAAGAAAGAGACAGATTAAGCTAGAGAAAGATTTCTTTAGAAGTAAGGTTGAAATCTTAGAGAACATACACAGAAATTAAATTAATTGAAACTCAAAGGCCTGTAGACATAAAAGGAAAAGGAAAATGTACTCATGTTTAACTGGTACTAGGAAAGATATCAGATGTAGGGAAGATGCTTAGTTATTACTAGATCAGAAACAGTCGTTCAAAAAATTTCAAAATTATTCAAAAAATCTGAGAGAAAAAAAGAGGGAACACTACAATGATACTCTCAAGATGGCTGAGATCCAGGAAACTAGTGAATGGCAGATTCTTAAAATTTCTATTAGAGTCTATAGCAAAAGTAATTGATTTTCTTGCCTCCCATTCTGCACCTCTCCAATCCATTCATTTCTAAAAAGCAAATCTGATCATGTCATTCCCTTACTCAAAACTCCACACACACAACAAAAGCCCAAACTTCTTAACATGGAACACAAGTCTTTCCATGACCTGGTTTCTAGGCACCTCTCCGCATTGTTTCTTGAGAAATCCCATGTCTATATCCTGGGTTCCAAACTATTCACAGGCCTCTAGTATTATAAACTTTATCCCATGTTCATTCTGCCTAGCATGCCCTTTTATCTTAGTTCACATGGATCTTACAAGGCTAACTTAAGTATCATCTGTCCTATGAAGCCTTTCTGAAGTCATCAAGGTAAAATTACCTATGCATTCATAGCTCTTAGAACATTTTATTTTTTTAAATATATTTGTTACCTCTTAATAAACTCTAAGTCAGTGGTTCCCAAAAGAGGTGATATAG
This sequence comes from Galeopterus variegatus, assembly GCF_000696425.1. Lineage (NCBI taxonomy): Eukaryota > Metazoa > Chordata > Mammalia > Dermoptera > Cynocephalidae > Galeopterus > Galeopterus variegatus. The sequence goes on along the minus strand of NW_007732988.1, from coordinate 61,713 downwards.
GTCTAAAGAGGCTTTTTAAAAATGTAAGGGGCATTTTTAGTTGTCACAAGATTGGGAGTTGGAGAGCACAACTGATATTCAGTGGACAGGTGGGGATTTTAGACACCTTGCAGTAGATAAACAAACAGTCTCCCTCCAAAAAATAACTTTTGTTCGATTTTTGAATGTGCCACTGGACTTAACCATAAGTGAAAAACTTGTTTATAATTACCTGAGTTAAGATTTGAACTCTGTTTTATATAAAACCAAAGTGTTTTTGCATGATGTTATATACTGAATTTCACAGGAATAAAACTACCATATAAATTAAGGGAAGAATGTACTTGTTCTTTTTTTTTTTTTTAGAACTTTACCAAGAGTTGTTCCCTATTTCAGAAGTCACATCATCAAGACAGCACTACAGGTGATATTTGAGTCACCAATACAACACACCTGTATTTGTCCGCATTTGTCCTGGTAGCATTAGTAGTGATTCTAAGTACAAATGTACAAATTTCCTCATTTAGCTATTATTTCAAAATGTCAAATATAAATTTAAAATGTGGGCAAATATTCAGCTAAATGTTTGAAATTGGGTTTTACAGCTTCTTGCACAAATGAACAGTCACCAATGTGTCTACTCTGCCCACGCATTTTTTTCTAATTAAGCCAACGAACTTGTCAAGATTAACTGAACATTTTACAAAGGAACATGCTGATCAAATTGGCAAAAATATATCTGTATATATTTCTGATATTTAAAGAAAACTGAAAAATGCAATACTTTTACTGGAATGTTCGACATGCTCTGCAGAAGCAGCTAGGTTACATTGGTTCTTACAGAACAGCATAACTGTCTTGCAATATGGTAAGCCAAACAATATTCAAAAAAGTTTTATCAGCTTTATAAAAGATTACTACAAAGATGATGAAAAGAAATTCAAATTAAATAATTTCCTCTATTCCATTACAATACTACTTTTAAAAAGATAGTAAAAGATACGGAAATCAATTGCAAAATGCAAATAATCTTTACTACGAGTGGGCAAAAGCATCCTGTATGATCATAAAGCTTTAACATTTGCATATATAAAGTTTGCAAGGATAGAAAAAGTTGTATAGAAAATGTTATTTTCAAAATTACTTACAATGAACACAAAAGAATTGTTACTATTTAAACTCTGAAAATTAATTAAAAGGAAAAATCCCTTTTCCAACATTATTGCTTATTTAACAGATGGAAGACCAGTAATGTAAGTTTAGAGCCAACATTAAAAAGAGATAGCAGGTGTTTTAACAAGTCATTATATTATTCATTAGTAATTTAATTACAAAAATCTTGGAGAAAGAGACAAACATCAATGAATGTTTAAAAGCAATCCCTTCACTGATAGATTATTCATAATCTATCAAATGTCAATGAAGAGTTTGAGCATCTTGTCCATATAAGATGGTTTCTCCAGGCAATTTTTTTTTTCTTTAAATTTTTATTTGGTCGATATACAATGTGGTTGATTATTGTGGCCCATTACCGAAACCTCCCTCCCCCCCCCCCNTGAAAAACTTGTTTATAATTACCTGAGTTAAGATTTGAACTCTGTTTTATATAAAACCAAAAGTGTTTTTGCATGATGTTATATATTGAATTTCACAGGAATAAAACTACCACATAAATTAAGGGAAGAATGTACTTTTTTTTTTTTTTTTCCATGTCCGGCAACGGATTGCAACCCTCAGTGTTGCGCCCACACCGGACCAGGACCGGCAACGGGATTGCAACCCTTGGTGTTGCTCCCGCACCTCGCTCAGCCAGTGAGTGGGAACCGGTCTGTATGTGGGATCCGAACCCTCGGCGGGAACGCCGCCGCGCTCCCAATCGGCACACTGTAGCAGTGTGCCACCGGGCTGGCCCTTTTTTTTTTTTTAGAATTTTACCAAGAGTTGTTCCCTATTTCAGAAGTCACATCACCAAGGCAGCACTACAGGTGATATTTGAGTCACCAATACAACACACCTGTATTTGTCTGCATTTGTCCTGGTAGCATTAGTAGTGATTCTAAGTACAAATGTACAAATTTCCTCATTTA
>NW_007732988.1:55036-55583 GCF_000696425.1 Galeopterus variegatus | reverse complement strand
TGTTGGGAGCCTTCTGATAACAGCTGCAATCTCCTTTATTGTAATTGGTCTGTTCAAATTTCCTACGTCTTCTTGGTTCAGTTTTGGGAGCTTGTGTGTGTCCAGAAATTTATCCATTTCCTCTAGATTTTCAAATTTGTTGGTGTATAGTTGTTTATAGTACTCTCGAATGATTCTTGTATTTCAGATGAATCAGTTGTAATATCACCTTTTTCATTTCTAATTTTTGTTATTTGAATCTTCTCTCTTCTTTTTTTGTTAGCCATGCTAATGGTTTGTCAATTTTATTTATCTTTTCAAAAAACCAACCTTTTGATTTATTGACATTTTGTATTGTATTTTGGGTTTCAATTTCATTAAGTTCTCTTCTGATTTTAATGATTTTTTCCATCTGCTAACTTTAGGTTTCGATTGTTCTTGTTTTTCTAGTTCTTTAAGGTGAAGTGTTAGGTTGTTCACTTGCCATCTTTCCATTCTTCTGAGGTGAGCTTTTAATGCAATAAATTTCCCCCATAATACTGCTTTTGCAAGTATCCTACAGGTTTGG
>NW_007732988.1:53047-54264 GCF_000696425.1 Galeopterus variegatus | reverse complement strand
GTGGAAAAAGATTTACCATGCAAACAGAATAGCTACTCCAGCTTGTTTTTCTTTTCTGTTTGCATGGTAAATCTTTTTCCACTCTTAATGTATGTGAGTCTTTATGGGTGAGGTGGGTCTCTTGTAGGCAGCATATAGTTGGGTCCTCCATTTTAATCCAGTCAGCCAGTCTGTGTCTTTTGATTGGGGAATTTAAGCCTTTTACATTAAGAGTTGTTATTGAAAGGTGTTGATTTATTCCTAGCATTTTATTGGTTGTTTGGTTGTCTTAGGTGTCTTTTGTTCCTTGCTTTCTGATTTGCTGTTTGTTTTCTGTGTTTGTTGGTTTGGGGTTGTAGGTAGTGTTTTTGTTTGTTTGTTTTCTCTTCATGATTGCCATTTTTGTTATACTAGTGGGTTTAGATTTTTCTTGGGTTTTTATGGCAGTGTTGGTTATTTTTCAGGAACCAAACCCAATACTCCCTTGAGAATTTCTTGTATGGGTGGTCATGTGGTGGTGAACTCCCACAGTTTTTGTATGTCTGAGAAATATACTATTTGCCCTTCATTACGGAAGGATAGCCTTGCAGGGTAGAGTATTCTTGGCTGGCAATCTTTGTCTTTTAGTATTTTGAATATATCATCCCATTCCTTTCTGGCTTTTAGGGTTTGTGATGAAATGTCTGATGTTAGCCTGATTGGGTCCCCCTTATAGGTGATTTGACGCTTCTGTCTTGCAGCTTTTAAGATTCTCTCTTTGTCTTTGAGTTTTGCCAATTTGACTATAACATGTCTTGGAGAAGACCTTTTTGGGTTGAATATGTTTGGAGATCATTGACCTTCCTGGATCTGATGATCTGTGATTTTTCCTATACCTGGGAAGTTTTCCACCAGTATTTTGTTGAATATGTTTTCAAGGTAATCTCCTTTTTCCTCCCCTTCTGGGATACCCATGGCTCAGATATTTGAGCACTTTAAGTTCTCTGATATCTCTCTCAGATTTTCTTCAATGCCTTTCTTTTTTCTTTTTTTGTCTGCTTGTGTTATTTCAAACAGCCCATCTTCAAGTTCAGAGGTTCTCTCTTCCACTTCCGCAAGCCTGCTGGCTAAACTCTCCATTGTGTTTTTATTTCACTGAATAACTTCTTCAGTTCGGCAAGGTCTGCTCATTTTTTTTTCAGGACATTGATTTCCTTGTACATTTCCTCTTTCAGGTCCTGTATACTTTTCCTCATTTC
>NW_007732988.1:49777-52456 GCF_000696425.1 Galeopterus variegatus | reverse complement strand
TCTTGTTCTATAGGATCTAGAGTTTGAGATTTATTAACTTTTGGTGGTGTACTTTCTTGACTTTTTGTATTTCTGGTATCTTTTTTTTAATGTTTATTCATTGTGGCAGTGGGTTTCACAGTCCACAGGTTTGACCCTATTGACTAACTAAGGTGTTGCTGTGTTTGCCAATTTGGTATGGCTACCTCCGTGATGGCTCAGTTGGCCTCTAGTGTCTTGTGTGTGTAGTTGCCTCGGGTCTTGGGCCTCTCTCGGAGCCACCTCTCTGGTCAGCTTGGACTCTGCTGGGCTGCTGGATCATGGGATAGTACCACAGGGTGTGTGGTCTCTGCTGAGCTTCCACTTCCCATGCAGGACTTCTCCCTGTTCCATGCGCTCTGGCCCGGGCTTCTGGATCACACAGTGGTGGCTCCATAGGGTGTGTGGTTTCTGCTGAGTCTCCGCCTCCCTAGCCAGACATCTCCCCACTCTGTGCGCACTAGGCTGGGCTGCTTGATCTCACAGTGGCGGCCCCGCAGGGTGTGTGTTTTCTGCCGAGACTCTGCCTCCCTAGCCAGACATCTCCCCACTCTGTGCGCACTGGGCTGGGCTGGGACATGTCTTCTGCAACCCTCGTCTATCAGCCGGGCCTTCGAGACCCTGTTCAGCACCGCCTCACCCAGGAAGTCTTCCAGGTTTCGCTAGGCGCAGACGACCGGTCGCTCTGGGTGCCTTTGTAGCACTGTGTGGATCTTTCTTCAGACTTATCACCTTCCTCCTGGTATTGCGGTTATTTGTATACTTGTCTTATCTCCCACGCCAGAGTGTGAGTCCTCGGGAGAGGAGCCCGCAGCACACGGTTCACCTTTGAATCACCCCCGGCGCAGGCTGACTCTAGCGCCTGCCCACAGTCAGCTCTCTGGCAGGTTCAAACGAACTCGGGAATGCTCCGACCACACTATTCCTAGCCAGAGATCGGTTAGGCATTTTTCCGAACTGGTGGCCGCAGAGATGGTATCTGCCTCCCAGTAACAGGAAGTTTACCAGGGGCCAGAGCCCAGGGTGCAGTGGAGTGACAGATGGCCCAGCCCACACTTCCCTGCTCTCCCGACGCGGGCCGGGGACACTCCACACCACCAGCCCCGCCAGAGAACCATGGAGGGAGTGGGAGGGGAGGCCAGCCTGCAGGCCCCGGGAAGCCCTGTGCCAGGGCAAGCAAGTGGGAAGGCTCAGTGAGGAGCCAAGCTGGGCGAGGAGGACAGGCTTGGCCGAGCCGGGCTGGAGCCGCCACCACCTGAGAAAATGGAGGCAGCCCCAGGGCCGGTGACTGGCCCAGTGGGGCAGGTGGAAGCCAGGCGGGCATCTGCCCCACGAGCAGGGCCAGGCCGGGGTCACTCACGGGGCTGGGCCGGGCTGGGCAGCTCCCTCTCTGCCTCCACGTCGTCGCCGTCCCTGTCCTTGGCCACCGCCACCTCAAGCAGGACGATGGCGGGGCGCTCATGCCGCTCCCTCCGGTGAGTGTCAGCCTCCGGCTCCCGTGTTGCACTCCCACTGCGGCCTCCGCAGCCAGAGCCGCCCTGGCCGCCTCCTAGATTAAGTTTCTGAGGCTGGCAAGTCCAAAGTCCATCTGGTGGTGGTGATAGTGACCCAGGGGTCTCACATCACAAGATGGTGGAAGCAGAGATAGCAAGAGCTCAAGGGAATTTTTTTTAAAAGAGTTGGAACTTTATGGAATTTTTTTATGTAATCAATGAAAAAAATATCAAATTTGAAATATTTCAAGCATATTTGAAAAGGTCCTCTTTATTCAAGTTATAATTATTTTAATTTACATTTTGTATATTAATATGCATGTTTTCAAATATACAGAAAAGTTGAAGGATGAGGGCAATAAACACCCTAATACTTACCAGCTAGATTCAACAATTTTAAGTATTTTTCTATAATTGTTTGCTTTATGTCTGTATATTTTGGCTAAAACATTTCAAAGTAAAATAAAGCTATCATGCCACTTCATCCCTAAATTCTTATTCATGAGTGTCCTAAATAGAAAGACATTCTCTCACATAACCACAATGTCATTGTCACACCTTAAACATTCAGAATAATTGTCTAATGTCATATAATACTTGATCCATTTCCAAATGTCTCCAACTGTCCCAAAATACCTTTTATAACTATGTATTTTGTTATTTTTTTAAACTAGGATCCAATCAAGTTTTATGCATTGCATTGGTGTGCTATGACTCTTCAGTCTCTTTTAATTTAGAAAGTTTTCCTTTTTTATTTGGCAGCTGTCTGGTACAGCTCTAGAAAATTTGACCCCCCCTTTAAAAAAAAAAAAACCATTAATTTTATTACACCATGCTACTTCTGTTTTAGAATTTCCGCATTCTGGATTTTTCTGGTTGCCTTCTCACAGTGGGGTTTAAGTTATTCCTCCTTATCCTCTGAAACAGGAAATGAGTTCTATAGACTTAGAGTCATGTTAATCATTTGTGGCAAGAACATGTCATATGCGATGTTCATACTTCATACTTCACAATGCCTCACACCAGGAGGTAGGAGATGACAGGTTCTCCTATTGGTAGTGGTATCAGGTGGGTAAGAGGGGGCATCTCCCTCTCCATCTTAAAGGTACATTTACAGAAAAAAACGAGGTCCTTCTTACACTTTAAGGAAAGGCAATCAATCTCATTA
>NW_007732988.1:48106-49320 GCF_000696425.1 Galeopterus variegatus | reverse complement strand
ACATTTACAGAAAAAAACGAGGTCCTTCTTACACTTTAAGGAAAGGCAATCAATCTCATTACGGTAAAAGGAGTTCTCATGGCTTTATCAACAAATGTAATGTTCTTTAGTTAGTTAGTTAGTTAGAGATCTCACTTGGCTTTATGGTAATTCTAGAATCTAGCAACATGTTATTCCATAAACTAGAGTAGTGGTTCCAATGATCCAAGCAGAGGAGGTTGGTTTTATAAACAGAAAAAGGCTGAATGAAGCATAAATGAAGAACAAAAAACGGATTGGTGTTTCAAAGTTACTTTTCTTGTAAGGTGAGGGCAGACAGAACAATAAAAAAAATGAAATTTGGTTACATCAGACTATCGCTTTTGTGTAAGGATTAAAGCAGAGGGAACTCCATTATCAAACCTATTAAAGATTTCAATTGCCTGTTCAGGAAATTGGCTGTTATCTTTTTCCTGACTTCTCAGGAGGTCAGACCACAGCCTAAATGACATGGAACTTAGCAGGGGTGACTCCGTTTTGATTTTTAGTCTGGTCTTTTGGGATCTAGTACAGGAACTTAGTCCAAAACAATAGACTCCTATAATTTTTATTTAACAATTACCTGCTTTTGGTCAGGCTCTCACCTACATGAGGGTGTGACCAAATCTAAGGATGTTAGTGCCACTCTCAGTTACCATCACTCCGGGTTCCTGATCTCAGCATGTCATTCATGCCATTCATAGGTTAAGGTGTCCTCATTATCATACCTTTCTTTTGCATTTTGGTTGTTCCAGCCCATTTGACCATTTGGCAAGAGACCATTTGATATTCATGAATGGCTGCACAAAAACATTGAAAACTTTTAAGAGAATACAGTGCACCTGGGAGGTTACTACTATGATTATCTGGAGGATAATACCGGGAGTTTGGAACTCGCTCTTTAGCCAGGGTTGCCATGATCCAGACCAACTAGAATTGAACAGATCAAAGAATGAGTCAGATGAGGAGTCTGCCCATTTTAACCAAGTAGCCTGTTCACTAATCTTTTGAAACTGAGTCTCTACAATACCTGATGTATTTATCCATGTGCAGCAAGAAGTGTTAGCAACTGCACACAGTCCTCCCTGTTCAGTTAGTAGGTAATCTTGCATCCCATGACTAGGTTGAAGCAGAGAGTGACAATTGGCAAGTTATTCACAGAAGCTACTTATTTTGAAATTTAAACTACATTATCC
>NW_007732988.1:43451-47134 GCF_000696425.1 Galeopterus variegatus | reverse complement strand
CCATCTTCAGCTTATGGTCTTCAGGAACAGAGAAGTTCTTGTTCTTAGTGAGTTGTAGCCACGGATTAGAGAAAAATAGGAGAATTCAGAATCCAGTACAGTCTACAGGTAAGTAATAGAACTGAAAAGCAGTAGATTGGGCTACAGTCTAATAACAGGTGTACTATAGTTTTCTTTTGAAACATAAATTTTTCTCTCATTAAATAATATATAAATTATTTATTTATTAGATAATTTATTTATTATTTATCTAATAAATAAATAATTTATTTATTAGATAAATAATAAATAAATAATTTATTTATTAGATAAATAATAAATAAATGCAGGCCACTTTAAAATTTAAATAGGCTACTTTTAAATTGGTTTTCTTGGAAATTTTGACAAAAAATATGAGATTAGATTTTTAAAAATCTCAATGCTAAGAAACTAAGCATTGAGGCAGACATACTTTGCCTGCTGTATCTAATATCTTAAGGTTCCTGGGCATGCCAGGAAGTGACAACTTTGTACTCACTGTGAGGTTTGCCGAACCCTTGTGGCCAAGAAGAATGCATATAAAATATGCATATTTTCAAATATGACATTCCAGTCAAAGCCTTGGTGATATAACCAATGTTTCTAAATTGTATCCTGTTAAAGAGAACAGATTCTTACTGAACTTATGTAAATAACCATACTGCCATAAAAATAAGAATACTCATGAATAGTTTCCAGATTCTGGAGGGATCGGGTAGAGAGGAAAAGCAAAATATTTCAATTTCTGTTTACAAAAGTAACAAATATAATGTTTTAAAAATAACCTTGTTAGATTCGTTTGTTAAGGCTGCTATAACAGAATACCATAAACTCCATAGCTTATAAACAACAAACATTTATTTCTCACATTTCTACAGGCTGGGAAGTCCAAGACAGGTGCCAGCAGATCTGGTGTCTGGTGAGGGCCCATTTCTCCTGGCTCATACACAGCACCTTCTCTCTGTGTCCCCACATGGCAGAAAGGGCACAGGATTTCTCTGGAGTCTCTTTTGTAAGGGCACTAATACCATTCATGAGGGCTCCACCTCATTACCTCATCACTTCCCAAAGGCTCTACCTCCTAATTTCCATCACCTTGAGGGTTAGGATTTCAAAATATGAATTTTGGGGGCATGTAAACATTCAGTCCATCATGCTTGCTCACTGAGGATTTTTATAGTTTTCAGCTTTGCAGCATAATCTATCCAACATAAGGATAGATTAAAAGATACTGATTCACATATTGCTCTCATTTGGATGCTATGATGATTAGATTTAAAGATCAGTTAACATTTTACAATACCATATTGAGTGGTTTTAAACAGATGTGGAATATGTTTGCCAGCATTTTCAAGAAAAGTTAATTGAGCTTCAAAAGGTCTTTGAGGACAATGCATGATTTAATCTGTCTAGTTGGCATCTAACTAAGACTTTTACACCCACTTGTGTGAAAAGAGGCTGTCATGGCAGCACTTCCTACTATACACTTAGATAAGGAGGGTCCAATATGCAAAAGTCATGAAAACCAATTGCAAACACGTGACAGGAGATTTTAAACTAACTTTAATAGACAGTACAAAATGCTAAAGGACAGACGTAGGAAACAGACATCTCTAAATTTTAATGAAAGATATTTTCAAATATTTCATATTATTAGCATAATTTTAAAATTTAAAGTACCATGGTAAGATATATGCCATGAAAATTACATTTTGAAACTATGTATTTATTTTTTGATCACTTGCTTTTTAAAATTTAACTCTGCTACTCAGAGTCCTGGGAGATCTGGCACAGTTTCTCCACAGACTTTTGTCTGCCTCTTTTCCAATCTATTCTCCATTCATTGTCACTTATCAGAGAATGGTGTTCCGTGCATTTTTAGTTCTAGAGCCTGGGTGTATCACTCAACAAATTGTGGGATTTTAAGATAGAAGGAATGTCACCTGAGATACTCTTGCTGGTACCCCTTGTCAAAATAGAGACAATTATTTTATTTTTCATTTTAAAATAATGCCCAACTCATTCTTCATTTTCTCCATCTGACAGCCTGTAATTTGTCTTGGCACGTTTTTCCTACTACTTCATTTAAAGATTTACCCCTTATTCTCTTGCCATATCAAACTAGTCCAGTTTCTCTTAGCCTTCCCTAAACTATTTTTCTTCTGGCGTCTACTTATGCCTCTGTTCTTTCCTGGTCCGATACCTCTTATAATTAAAGATTTCTAACCTTGTTGTTCATTTTAACAGATGAAGGCATCTGACTACATTGTTACATTTTCTAGCCTAATTTTGCCTGAAAATTAACATGTTGGATACACACTTTATCTGATCATAAAGTACTTTCTTCTTTATGTCTCCTTTATATTACATTTAGGACAATTTTTTTTAATTGTGGTAAGATAAACATTACAAAATTTACTATCTTAACCATTTTTAAGTGTACAGTTCAGTAGTGTTAAGTATCTTCACATTGTTGTACAGACAATCTCAAGATTGTTAAATTGAAACTCTATACCCAATAAACAATGCCCCTGTTCCCCCAACCCCCAGCCCCTGAGGACAATGTTGATTTATAAATTATGTGCACAAGTACATCATATTAAATGTAACTTTTGTTTTGGGGTAGTGAAAGGAATTTCATAAAATATTTGTTAAAAATCTTTTTGGCTAGGCACAGAGGCACTCTTCCACAAGTTAAGAAAAAATAGTGCTCAGAAGTTGTAACTAAAGTTCTAAAAATGAAGTGAGCATACTGATCTGTAAGGTATCTATAAAGCTCTGGAGATTTTTGTTCTAGAAAACATGACCTACTGTCACCTGATTGTTGCATTCTCAGCACTTTAAAGGACAAAGTAAGCCAGTTGGGCTGAGGCACATTTAAGGAGTCACTGTCATCCAAGAGCCTCCCACACCTGTCAGGACTCTTGGGATGACCCAGGCTCTGGCCACATGATTGATCACACCCAAGCCTTAGAGACATTCCCACTCAAAATGGGTGGCTCGTTGTCTCACTGTGCACACCACAGCAGTGAGACTCTTCAGCAGGACAAACACCAAAGGCTGTAGTGGATGGCCACTTAATTAATCCATTTCTGTTGCTGATCACAAAATACTTGGAACTGGATACTTAGTAAGAAAAGTTATTGCTTACAGTTTCAGAGGCTAGGAAGTCCAAAGTCCAGGGAATGCTTATGATAAGGGCCTTCTTTGATGGTGGCCCTACAGCAATGCAGGGTCTCACAAGGTAGAAAACGGAGGAGCAGGGAGAGAGAGACTGACTCTCACATGCTCTCCTTGTAAAGCCATCAGAACCACGCCCATGAATTAGGGGCATGGTCCTCCTAATCTAATCACCTCTTCAATGCCCCACCATTAAATTATCATAATGGGATATCCCATCCTCAACAGTTACTGTGGGGATTAAGCTTCAGTGAGGTTTGGGGTATCCCATCTACAGCAGCCACCAAGCATTGGCTTGGTCCACAAAGCACAGAACTAATGATGGTGCCCTCTTACTGATATTCTGCTCAAAGTAATTAAAAAAGACTAGTGTAAAAAGAGAAAAGGGGTAATGAAACAAAACAAGCAACACCTGACTATATCCTTGGATGACCACAGCAATGGTGAATGAATATTTAAGTGCAGTTTTCCAAATTTTAGTCACT
>NW_007732988.1:41145-43091 GCF_000696425.1 Galeopterus variegatus | reverse complement strand
ATAATGGGATATCCCATCCTCAACAGTTACTGTGGGGATTAAGCTTCAGTGAGGTTTGGGGCATCCCATCTACAGCAGCCACCAAGCATTGGCTTGGTCCACAAAGCACCGAACTAATGATGGTGCCCTCTTACTGATATTTTGCTCAAAGTAATTAAAAAAGACTAGTGTAAAAAGAGAAAAGGGGTAATGAAACAAAACAAGCAACACCTGACTACATCATTGGATGACCACAGCAATGGTGAATGAATATTTAAGTGCAGTTTTCCAAATTTTAGTCACTTACCAGCCCTTCATCATCCAAAATCATACTAGTGCTGCTTAGCTCTTTGTCTCTGTCATCTTTATCCTTGCTCCCCCACCAGGAGACGGTGACATTTGCTTAGCCTGGGGACTGTGCCTACACAAATTTTCAAAAGGATGCAAGTTTGGTTTCCAGTGCCCTGCTTTTCACAGCAAAACTCCTATAATTTTGCAGGCAGATTGTCTGGTCCAGAGGATGAGAGGGTTTCCCATACCTCACAGGAAGATGCAAGTTGTATTTAGACTAGAACTGGGTCCATGGGCAGCATGGAGTCAGCGTCCATCCTCTTGGATTGAATATCACAGGACCAATTCCTTTCTGTTCCTGGGCAGATTCCAGGAGACTCTCCTCTTTAAATCAGCTCTCCAGGAAGGCATTTATTTCAATGGCTTGATTCGGCACCTCTGTGTCTTCCAAAGTAATGACTATGGCACATACGCTTTTTCTAAGGCATTGGTTGTTTGTTCCCAGCTCCCTGACATATTTCTGCAATTGATCTTAATCACCTCAGACCATGCAAGATCATCCTCCAACGCTCAGTTCTGCTGGGAGTTTTCAGAATGTTGCATTCTAAATTTTTCCTTGGTCATGTCTACCTCTATATAGCAACCTAGTTGGGAGGTTCCTATTCCCAGTTTAATTTGTTCTAGTTGTGTTTCCAATTCAGCTTTATATTCTCAGCTTTCCTCCTGGAACCTTCGTATTCACTGCCCTCTGCTAATATGTTATAGCAGATCTCTCTAAAAGGTAGTGTCTTCTTTTTCTGAAATGAAGATCCTCTTCCTGAAGTCCTCTAATATGTAAACTAGTGAGGAAATTAGTCATCTCATGGTGTGGTTTCCAGGCCCAGCAAGTGAGGACTCTCTGGTGGCAATGGGGAGCCTAAAATATTTTTTGTATAATTACATCTAACTCAGTATTATCCTAGACTATTACCTCCTTTTAGTGCATATCACGAAGAGTAGACTACACAGATCTGATAATAGTGATGTAACATAAACCAAAGGGGTTGGGCATGTGCTTGTGGTAAATGGTACACAACTGGACTGATGGTGGGGTGACTTGGCGATAAGAGTACCTTAGCATTGAAGCTCTCCTGAATTAAAAATGGCAAGGATGACTGAGAAAACAACAATAGACTATGAAAAAATATAAATTAACAATATAAGCGGCCCAAACCATGACTGACACTGCCCAAATTATAACAATAACTACTATTCTTCCAGTTGTGTCACAGCTCCAAGTAAGACTCTGAGGATGAGAGCAACAGATGTTAAGTGCCCACACTTAGGTGCCAAGTGCCAGGACACCAGTGTGGTTCCAAACAAATTCTGCAACCTGAAACCCATCCCCTACCTTCAGCCCACATCTGTTGAGAATGACAACAGCAAAAAATATTGGAGAGAGAGGATTTCTTCTAAGGGAATTGCAGGTGAGCTGTGTGTTTCCCTTTTTAAAAAACAAAATTTCAACACATTTATTTTAAAGTCTAACTGGCTTTTATTAGCGATTCATGGCAGCTTCCCATCTAAGGATTTAGACAGGCCCTCTGTTGGGTGTGGAAGAATAATCAGTTTTTTTTGTTTGTTTTTGTTTTTTGTTTTTTGTTTTTTTTTTTCCTTTTTGTCTTTTTTACTGACTG
>NW_007732988.1:39962-40734 GCF_000696425.1 Galeopterus variegatus | reverse complement strand
GGCAGGAGCGCCGCCGCGCTCCCAAGCGGCGCACTCTCCAGTGCGCCACCAGGCCGGCCCAGAATAATCAGTTGTTATAAGACAGCTTGAACAGGAACAGGAAGCAGTATAATGTCAATGTCAGGTTACCACCCTTGTAAGGGTTATAGCAGAGGGGATTTCTTTATCATGCCAGCTACAACTGGCCATTTGGGGATTTGGTTTTTATCCTTTTCCTGATTTTTCAGAAGTTCAGATAAACAACATATTTTCAGTTTGGTGATGTGGAACTTAGCATGAGTGACTATTTTGGTTTAGTCTGTCAGGGCCTAGTACAGGAGCTCAGTCCAAATCAATGGCCTCCCATAAATTTTATTTAACACTGTATTAGTCTGTTTCTGTTGCTTATAACAAATACCTAGAACTGGGTGATTTATAAAAAACAGAAGTTTATTGCTTACAGTTTCAGAGGCTAGGAAGTCCAAAGGCCAGGGAACACATCTGGTGAGTCTAGTTTGGTGGTGGCTTTACAGCAATGGAGGGGTCTCACATGGCAGAAAGTGGCAGAGCAGAGAGAGCTCCTGGTGCACTCTCCTTTTTAAAGCCCTAAGAACCAAGCCCATGGCCACCATTTTTAATCCATTCACTATGGCATGGATCCACATTTTAATCACCTCTTCAAAGCCCCACCTTTCAATTACCATAATAATATTTTCCACCCTCAATAGTTACGTGCAGATTAAGTTTAGGGGGACACTCAACCCAAGGCAATCCTTGCTTCTTTCAAGATAAA
>NW_007732988.1:35654-39546 GCF_000696425.1 Galeopterus variegatus | reverse complement strand
CCTAAGAACCAAGCCCATGGCCACCATTTTTAATCCATTCACTATGGCATGGATCCACATTCTAATCACCTCTTCAAAGCCCCACCTTTCAATTACCATAATAATATTTTCCACCCTCAATAGTTATGTGCAGATTAAGTTTAGGGGGACACTCAACCCAAGGCAATCCTTGCTTCTTTCAAGATAAATGAGTAGGGCTTAGAAAGAACATTGCAGAGAAATTGCACACACATACCCTAGAGTTTGGGGGGTGACAAGGACTGTTGCCTGAATCTTCCTAAGAAATATCTGAAAGCAAGAGACTGGCTAAAACTGTCCTGATAAGAGAGAGAAAGGGAAGGGACAACAGAATGACAGGAGCCACCTACTCTTCCATTCATGATGGGACAACACAGCTGGGCTTGGTTATCTTGAGAGGACTTTGTCCAAGAGGACCATGTACTGGGATCCCCACCAAGATCAAGACACTAAGTAAAGGGTATCACCTAAACCAAGGGAACAGAACTCATAGAATCACCCATAAAGAAAGCCGTCATTAGGGCTCTGTCACATGATGGGCTCTAACTACAGATTATTATAGATTATGCCATGTAAGATTTTGCTTCTCAACTTTGGCTACCCCTATCCCTGTGCCTGACTTGGATGGGTCAAAAATAGCAATAGTAAGTAGGGGAAAAAGTGGAGGACAGGGGACTGAAGAAACCAAGCATGCTCCCTGCCACCACCCCCGTTCATTTTTAAACTTGAGTCAACTTGAGTTAAAGAGGAGGAGAGAAACTGTAAAGTAGGGTTTTTTTTTTAAATGAAGTTTTGACATTATACTTTTCTGGACTTTTTTTAAATCTGAAAATGAGACTTTATCAATGCATGAAAGTGAATAGAAAAACTATAGGATCTTCCCCAAATATTGTCCAGACTGGGGAAAGAAAGAGCAGATACATCAGGTTTGAAGAAAGTGGTAGGAAAACATTTAAGTTGCTTTCCAAACTCTACCAATTCAGCTCATTCAATAAACTGCCTATCCTGCCATTATCCTTAATTGAGCACTTATTAAGTACTGGCATATTATCTCTTTTAATACTGTAGGGGGAAAAAAAAGTAATATCTTTTCCTCACGTATCACAGGGTTCATGGCTGAATCTCCCATGTCAAAGACTAAAAGATTAACAAGATAAAAACATAACAAATTTATTTAACCAAAGTTTTACTTGATATGGGAGATTTCAGAAATAAAGACTCAAAGAACTGGGGAAAACTGTGTATTTTTATGTTTAAGTTTAATAGAGAGGGGACAGTTGTATAGAAATATGATTGAACAAAAGGGCATATGATCTAATGTTTTCATAAAATTTGCAAAGAAGGTAATTAACCTTAGTCAGTTGAGCCACTCACTGTCTCTTCCCACTAGGACTCTCCTTTTGTCACATTTCTTCTGTGCTAGGTGGTGTTGAAGTGGCCCTGGGCATTTAGGGATCTGGTAGGGGGAGTGAAGTTAGTTTGGGTTGAGTGGGATGTAATTATGTGGTTTACAGATTGCTAAATGACTCCACCTATGGCTTTCAGGAATGTTCTTAATGTCTACTGTGTTGACTTATTTATTGGGCATCACAAAAGGGAGTGTGGAGCCAGAGGTCAGATCATGATATGAACGTGTCCTATGGCTCTCAGCATAAGATAGGAGAGGAGAGAAAGGGTTTGAAATATATGGAGCTAGTAAAAAAAACTATAAAAAAATAACTAGTCATCAAATGTGTAAAATTATGAGATTTGGTTCTCATCAATGCCTAATCAAAAAGAAGTGGTCTCCTGCTAAGACTATGGCACATAAAATACAAATACATACATAAATATGTCACACACTTTTTCCTTTTTTGGTGACAATTGTGCAAAATAGAATTTACCAGAATGGTTGTATTTTTAGGCACAAACCTAGCAGTACTGCAAGCACAATAGAGAGGGGACAGTTGTATAGAAATATGATTGAACAAAAGGGCATATGATCTAATGTTTTCATAAAATTTGCAAAGAAGGTAATTAACCTTAGTCAGTTGAGCCACTCACTGTCTCTTCCCACTAGGACTCTCCTTTTGTCACATTTCTTCTGTGCTAGGTGGTGTTGAAGTGGCCCTGGGCATTTAGGGATCTGGTAGGGGGAGTGAAGTTAGTTTGGGTTGAGTGGGATGTAATTATGTGGTTTGCGGTACAGTTAGTTTGGGTTGAGTGGGATGTAATTATGTGGTTTACAGATTGCTAAATGACTCCACCTATGGCTTTCAGGAATGTTCTTAATGTCTACTGTGTTGACTTATTTATTGGGCATCACGACAAGGGAGTGTGGAGCCAGAGGTCAGATCATGATATGAACGTGTCCTATGGCTCTCAGCATAAGACAGGAGAGGAGAGAAAGGGTTTGAAATATATGGAGCCAGTAAAAAAAACTATAAAAAAAAAACTAGTCATCAAGTGTGTAAAATTATGAGATTTGGTTCTCATCAATGCCTAATCAAAAAGAAGTGGTCTCCTGCTAAGACTATGGCACATAAAATACAAATACATACATAAATATGTCACACACTTTTTCCTTTTTTGGTGACAATTGTGCAAAATAGAATTTACCAGAATGGTTGTATTTTTAGGCACAAACCTAGCAGTACTGCAAGCACTAACTACATCTGTAAGTAAATTGCATGGTTTATGTATTATATGATTGTGTGTCTATTCCTGGTTCCCTATTCTATATCATCTGTCCTTTGAAATCTTCTCAGATTCCATGATAAAGCTGTCATGCCAAGACTGGCCTAAAATATAGCTTAAGGTCACTGGTTTTTCCAGATTGAGGTGGACCAGAACAAATATTTCTTCATACATTGTGCTACCGGAGTTATCCTCTTTACTCTGTCATTAGAAGCCTCTTTTTGTCTAACTAGAACAGACCATTGGCAAAGTAGCCTACTCACACTTCTGTAGATCTCCCATCTTTGAAAAAAATTAATGTTGCTATAAACTGATGAAGTTTAATGCCTTGTTACAGTTAATCATAATCAAAACATGAAAATCCTAATAATAAGCTACTTAAACAAATAATTTAAGATGTTTTTCATGTTCCCCCATCTCTGCATATAGCAAGAGTTATGAGAAGGTAACCAATTTCTCAACCAGACTCGAACTTTTGCTGCCATAGTGAATGGGTGCAATTGCCAGCTGCTATGCTTTGAATGTTCCCCAAAACTCACTGGAGCTTAACCCCCATTGTAACAGTGTTAAGAGGTGCAGTAGATTGAATTATGTCCCCCCAAAACTCCCTGAAGCTTGAATTGTGTCCCTCAAGTTTTATGTAGTAGAAACTTAGCTCCCACTGTGACTGTTAAGAGGGTGGGAAATTCTATTATGGTAATTGAAAGGTGGAGCCTTGAAGAGGTGATTGGATTGTAGGACCGTGCAGTAGTGAATGGATTAAAAATGGTGGTCAGGGGTGTGGTTCTGAGGACTTTAAAAGAAAAGGAGAGTCTGTCTTTCTCTGCTGCTCTCTCTGCTCCCACCATCTTGCAATGTGAGACCCATGGGTCACTGTCACCACCACCAGTGGACTTTGGACTTCCCAGCCTCAGAAACTGTAAGCAATATTTTTTTTTCCTTTTAAATCACCCAGTTACATGTATTCTGTTATAAGCAACACAAATGGACTAATACAAGAGGGTAGGAAGTGACTATGATATTTGAAAGGTGGGGCCTTTGGAAGGTGAATGGATCGTGAGGCCTTTGACCTCATGAACGGATTAATGGTTTCATGTGTTATCAGGGAGTAGACTGGTGGCTTTATTTTTTATTTTTATTTTTTTTTTCCTTTTTGTCTTTTTTCGTGACCAGCAACGGGATCACAACCCTCGGTGTC
>NW_007732988.1:24575-34401 GCF_000696425.1 Galeopterus variegatus | reverse complement strand
AAAAAATATATATATATATGGGTAATACAGCTTGTGACATTTGTGTTAGACGAGATTCAAGGATCATCTGTGGCATGAACGATCTCAAAAACAGAAGCACTCAGCCTCTGACTAACGTCAAAATCATCAGGCATGACTATCGAGTAATATTTCAGCCCCTGGAAGTACTCTTACACTGATGACATAAATATAAAAGTGTGGTATATCAAAAAACTCTTTGGAATCTTCATTCAAAGGAGGCCATCTCCTGGCTGCTTTAAACAAAATCAAAAATATATGTATCTGAAATGTGAGCACAGTCTGTTTTTGCTATGGTCATGCATTATCTATGGACTGGTGAATGCAGGAAATGCAAACAGAGGCTCAAAAATAAACTCTATGTTTTTATTTTTATTTTCTTAACATGCCTGCCACTTTTCTGAGAGCAAAAGATGAATTATTTTTTAAAAAACAAATTTTGATTGAAGAAAATAATATATAAAATATAACATGTACTACAGATTGTCAAATAAATTTCTGATGTCAGAACTCTCTATTGTGATTATTACACTGTAATCACAATGGTAAAGTTCTGTTTTGGGGAGGATTGGTATTCTGTGAACACCAAGTTTCATACATGATTAGAAAAGGATTGAAAAATGGTGACAGAAATAAGGAAATTGTTAACGGTTTCTTTCCTCAGTCCTCCACATGGCATATATTACTTCTTGGGAGAGCATATTACTATTTTCTGAAGACAAGAAAAGAAGAAAAAATAAGCTAGAGAAGGGGAAATGGGCTATAGAGTTGAGAATAGAGAAGAAAAGTTATGGACCTCTGATTCTAGGATATAATTCTTAACTTCTACTAAAGTTAAGAATCACATAAAAATTAACCATACATAATTTACTTTAGCAAAGGCAGAAGCCCAAATCAGAGTTAAATTACATTAACATTTAGAAAGCAGAACTGCAGCAGTGCTACAGGAATTGATTGGTCCCTGCTGGCCTACATGTCCCTTTAAGGGACACTGCACGGGCCACAGCCCTTATAGCAACCGTGTTTCGTATGAAGGGACCTGCTCCACCCACTGTCTGGGTCAGGAATGGGAACCTTACCCAAGCGTGGACCATCTGTGGCTTTCCAGTGAGCTCCGACCAGCCTTGCACTAAGAATAACAATCTGGAATCTGAAATGGAACCCCCTGGAGAAACAGCACCAGTGAGCAGTGGGAAGTGAGACTGACAGGTCCTAAGGAACAGCAGAACATGATCCCACTGATGGCCACTAGATCTTTCAAAATCCCAGCAGGAAGCAAGACACAGGTGGTTCGAAGGAAGAGACCTTAATCAAGGTTCTCTATTTGCAGAAGTCTAGGCAGGGTTAAGAGAACAAAGGGCGGTAAAACCACCCAGAAAGTAGCAACGGCAGGAAGCCATGACTACCTTGGGTCTGAAGGGACAGAAGGCAGAAATAGTGTTCCTGGAGCTCACTGAGACATGGAAATGTGGAAGAGAGCCTCTCAGCAGGAGCTTTAGCCTAGGAAAGATACAGATACTGCCAGAGAACAAAATGAAGCAGGAAAGGAGAGGGAGGAAAAACATCCCAACCTCTCACTCTCCTCTCGTGCTCTGGTGGCTGTGGAAATGCTGACCATACTGACTCCATCTTCAGCCTTCAAAACTCTCACTTGCCCGCTCTACAACCTTTCCCTGCACAGGTACTTGGCCACATGACACAAACAAGGAATGGAATGTTGTGTTAGTTTAAGATAAGGCCATGTGAAGCAAGTGACTCTTAGGGTAAACAAATCTTGGTCGCAGGATACCTGGGAATAGTTCACCTCAAGATTTTTCTCTTTGACATAGTTCCACCTTTATCTCCAAGCCCCTTATAAACTCCCAATTACCCCCCAGGATGGCACAGGGGTACAGCTGCACAAATGTCTGGATCGTCACCCACCTAATCCTTCCCATACGTAAATTACCCTTCAATAAACTCCTGGAAATACTTTGTGAAGTTGTGTCTTAGTCCGTTTCTGTTGCTTATAATAGAAAATATCTTAAACTAGGTAATGTATAAAGAAATAGAATTTATTACTTACAGTTTCAGAGGCTGGGAAGTCCAAAGTCCAGGGAACACATCTAGTGAGGGCCTTGTTGGTGGGTGGTGACAGCAGCACAGGGTGTCACATGTCGGATGGCTGAACAGAGAGAGGGAGCTTCCTTAGGCTCCTTTTAAAGCCATCGGAACCATGCCCATGGCCACCATTGAACCATAAATGGATGAATCTATTCACCAGGGCATGGTTCTCACAACCTAATCACCTCTTCAAAGTCCCACCTTTCAATTACCATAATAGGCCTTCCCACCCTCTTGACACTGTCACAATGGGGATTAAGTCTTCATGAGCTTTGGTTGGACATCCAATCTGCAGCAAGTTTCTTGGTTCGTCTTCAGTCTTAAAGTTCCTTTGCAGTTTGGAGGCTGTTTTACCTTAGATCTGTCCTCACACACTTGCCCACTCGTAGCAAATCAGTTTTGGTGTGCTTCAGCCCCACAGCACAGAAAAGAGCAGAGAACAGTGATTACATCTGTGAATCAAACAGAGACCACCCAAAAAGCCACATACAAGCCAATGTTATGAGGATCTGAAGAACACTGGCAGAAAGAGGAAAACCGTCCAGAGAGAAGTGACTTGAGAGAAAAAATGAGGAGAGTAGCCAGTGTCTAGCGCTGCTTTGATTCTGATGCCTTTCTCCGCAGTATCCCACCCCAACCCCCAGAGCTTGAGACCCCTTCCTTGCAGTGAAAAAAGCCCCAATAAGCCAAAGACTATCAAAAGGAAAATAAGCAGTTCTTTATCTCACTGTTTCCCAATTAACGGGACTCCTTTAGTTATGAACAAGCATCATTTTCAAAAACTCAAAAGAAGAAATGAGCATGGTTATAGGGAAATAGGAGGACTAGTAAGGAGATAGGTAGAGGAGATGAGAAATCCCACCCAGAATTTACGCAACGCCTTATATTTATTTAGTAATAAATCTTCAAAGAGTATTTTAAATGGATGGAATCTAAGTGAAATAATGATAACAGTAATAATGCCAAAATTTTACTTTAACTATAATTTGAATTTCTAGCACTTAGAAAATGCCATATATGCAAAATATTTCTAGTAAGTGACAAATATACTGTATTTATGAATCCCTGAGCTAGGATATCTGTTTGTATATATAGGTCTATAAGATTACATTTTATTCCAGATAATTCAATAGTTCTGAACATGGTTGCATGTTAGAATTACCTGGAAAACTTTAAAAAATTTTGCATGCCTGGCCCCAAGACAGGCCAATTAAATCAAAATCCCAACTGACAGGTCTAAGTACAGTAAAAGATCATAATAGAATATTATATTCTAAACTTAGGAAAGATCTTAGAGATCATTTAGACCAACTTCATCATTGAAGGAGTTCAAGAAATGCCACCTAAAATATGCTGCTTTGGTAATGCTGATTACTTTGAATTGAGGGCACTTGGGGAACATGGCATGCAGGCAGAAGATTTCTCTGAGTTCCCTTTATCTGCTTAAAGACAGATCCTCCTAAAAGAACTCATTTGTCACCAATCCCCTCCAGCAGGGAAGATCAAATCTTATCACAGGAGAGGAAGACTAGAAGTCAGCACTACACCCAGACAAAATTTGTCCTGAACAATCACCTCTTCTTCTAAAGGTTCATTCATCTTTACCAAAAATCATTTAATTTCCCCTAATGTGCCTACATCCCCCATCCCCTCTAAGCTTCTAGATATCACTAGGTTTGGGGATATTCACTTTTTTATGTGCCCTATGAAGAGGGTCTATAAGCTTCTAGATATCACTAGGTTTGGGGATATTCACTTTTTTATGTGCCCCTATGCACATAATAAATTTATATACCTTTTCTGTTAATCAGCCTGTTTTTGGTTTATTTCATAGACTTAGTTATCGAATCCTCAGAGAGTAGAGGGAAGATATTCCCTCCGCTACATCATTTTATAGTTGAGACACTAAAGCCCAGAGAGTCCTGTCACCGTCTGGTTAGTTATATTGAAACTCAGGAGCAAAATCCAGGCCTACAACCCCAAAGTTCTGCATCCATTCAGATTCCTTTATTTAACCTGACTTATTTATTTGTTAATAGATTCAGGAAATACGAGGGTACTTCAAAAAGTTCATGGAAAAATAGAATTAAAAGACAAATCAAGCTTTCCATGAACTTTTTGAAGTACCCTTGTACTTTTGAGGGCCTATTATGTGCTAAGAACTAGGTAATAACACCTTTCATCATTATTCCTAATAGCCAAAATTATAAAATAATCCAAATGTCCATCGTCTGGTGAATGGATAATAATACAATGAAATAATATTCAGAAATAAAAAGGAACAAACTACTGATACAAGCAACGAAGTAGATGAATCTCAAAAATATTATGCTAAGTGAAAGAAGCCAGGTGCAAAAGATCATATACAGTCATGTGCCACATAATGATGTTATGGCCAATGACAAACCACATATACAATTGTGGCTTCATAAAATTATAACAGAGCTGGAAAGTTTCAATCACCTAGTGACCTTGTAGCTGTTCCAGTGTTGTAGCAGGATTACTTAGTTTATAGCCTAACTGCACAGTGTTTATAAACCCTACAGAAGAGTACAGTGATGTTCTAGGCCTTCACACTCACCACTCACTCCCTGACTCACCCAGCACAACATTCGGTCCTGCAAGCTCCATTCATGGTAAGTGCCATATACAAGTGTACAACTTTTTTAACCTTTTTTTCCCTCTTTTTAAAAAATTGATAACATAATTATCGTATATATTTATGGGGTATAGTGTGATGTTTCCATACATGTATACAATATGTAATAATCAAATTAGGTTAATTAACATATACATCACCTCAGACATTTATCTTTTCTTTGTGGTGAGATTTTTATCTTTTATACTGTATTTTTACTGTACCTTTTCTATCTTTAGATACACAAACATGAGTACTTACCATTGTGTTACAATTGCCTACAGTATTCAGTATAGTAACATGCGTACAGGCTTGTAGCCTAGGAGCAATAAGCTATACCATGTAGCCTGTGTGTGTAGTAGACTATGCCATCTAGGTTTGTGTCAGTACACTCTTCAATGGTCACACAATAACGAAAGTGCCTGACGACACAGTTCTCAGAATGTGCCCCCATGGTTAAGCAACACATATCATATTATATTATTACATTGATATGAAATGTCCAAAAAAGTCAGATCTACAGAGACAGACAGTAGATTAGTGATTTTCTGGGGTTGGGAGTAGGAGCAGGGATTGTCTGAGAATGGACAAAAGGGTTCTTTTGTGGGGTGACGGAAATGTTCCAAAACATTTTTACAATAATGGTTGTGCAACTCTAAAAATCTTTAAATTGTACACTTACAATGAGTGGATTTTATGGTGTGTAAATTATACCTCAAAAATACAGTAGTTATTGTTTAAAAAGCCCACTAACATTTATTGAATATTGTAATAGGAATTTGTAGTAATATTTAAATAGTACTGACTTTAGTGGTATGCTGGTAAATTTTTTTAAAAATCAGTTGACTGATTGTTGGGGAGGAAAAAATGTTTTCCTCTACCATCATAGGTTTATTTCCTGAGGGCTTGCAAATTAAACTGACAAAAGATAGACTAACAAGACAAAAAGCAGAGTTTATTTACAAGAGCTACTTGCACATGGGAGTGCTCAGAGATGAATGACTCAAAGCAGTGGTTAGAATTTGGGGCCTTTGGGCCGGCCCGGTGGCGCACTGCTACAGTGCACCACTTGGGAGCGCGGCGGCCCTCCTGCTGAGGGTTCAGATCCCACATACAGACCGGTTCCCGCTCGCTGGCTGAGCGAGGTGCGGGAGCAACACCAAGGGTTGCGATCCCGTTGCCGGTCCCGGTCCGGTGCGGGCGCGACACTGAGGGTTGTGATCCGTTGCTGGACACGAAAAAAAGACAAAAAAAAGGGAAAAAAAAAAAAAAAGAATTTGGGGCCTTTACAACTAACTTAGTAGGAAAAAGGGAAAGGGGAGGAAAGTTTCCTATGGAAGAACAAATAGATTTTTTTTAAGGAAAGACAAATGCTTTTTTAGGGAGATAAGAAAGTTTGTGATAAAGCTTGTTTATATAGGTGTGACTGAGTAGTATTTTCATCTTCTGAATTTAGGGTAGGTCTACTCTTGGTCCTGTGAGTATAAGCAGCCCTTAGAGGGAATTTATAGCAGTCCTCATTTCTCAGGAGTTTCTGCTTTTAGTCAGTGTTTTAGTCTGTTTGTGTTGCTATAACAGAAATACCTGAGACTGGGTAATTTATAAGGAGAAGAGGTTTATCTGGCTTACGATTCTGGAACAGCTGCATCTGGCACGGACCTCAGGCTGCTTCTACTGATGGTGGAAAGTGGCAGGGAGCCGGCAGATACAAGCAGATCACATGGCGAGAGGAAGCAAGAGAGAGAGAGAGAGAGGAGGTGCCAGGTTCCTTTAAACAATCAGCTCTCACGGGAACTAATAGAGTGAGATCTCACTCATTATACCTCCTCCCCCAGGGAGAGCATAATCCATTCATGAGGGGTCCGCCCCCACGACTCAATCAGTTTCCAACACTGCCACATTGGAGATCAAATTTCCACATGAGTTTTGGAGGGGACAACACATCCAAACTCCATCAGTCAGGGCCGGCCCGGTGGCGCACTCCCGCCGAGGGTTCGGATCCCACATACAGACCGGTTCCGCTCACTGGCTGAGCGAGGTGCGGGAGCAACACCGAGGGTTGCGGTCCCGTTGCCGGTCCCGGTCCAGTATGGGCGCAACACTGAGGGTTGCGATCCATTGCTGGACACGAAAAAAGACAAAAAGGAAAAAAAAAAAAAAAAAAAACTCCATCAGTCAGATAAGGGGAGCTCCAAGAAGGCTTCTTTCTGCATCTGTTGAATATCAAATGTCTTCAGCCTAAAAGAATCTTTATACCGATTCTGGGGTTCTGAGTGTGTCCCCATGTAATATAAAAAATGTTTAGCACAAGATTTACAAACAATGATACAATACAAGGGTACTTCGAAAAGCATGTGGAAAAATAGAATTAAAAGCTAATATGGGGCCGCCCCGAGGCGCACTCGGGAGAGTGCGGCGCTTGGGTGCACAGCGGCGCTCCTGCCGCGGGTTCGGATCCTATATAGGGATGGCCGGTGCGCTCACTGGCTGAGCGTGGTGCGGGCGACACCAAGCTGAGGGTTGCGATCCCCTTACTGGTCACAAAAAAAGACAAAAAAAAAAAAAAAAAAAGGAAATATGAATCTTTCCATGAACTTTTGAAAACCTTTCCTATACAATACTCTGTATTGTAAATCCCATACACCCTTAGTTCAATGTGACTTGCTATTTCTTGAAAAATCACCATCAGTTTTTATAATTATTTAGCCAACAACTGTGTTACAAATTCAAGCTGAGAATAAATGCTTTATTTCTATCTGATTTAGCAAAGAAGTAACTTACATCATTGACAAACAAGTGTACATTTGACATAAATGTTGGTTGATATTTTTGTTTACATAAAGGAGTAAGACAAAATTGTATGTCAGCACTTCACTTACAATGATACAAGCAACTTTGCTGAATGACATGGTAGTTTTTAAATACTGAAAGAATATTTCCTCGACCCAGGGGGAGGGAGGCTATTCACAATGTGATAGTTGCAGATATGAGACATTTTAAGTTTAATCTTTGTTAACATTTTCACTATTGCTTTCTTAAATCTAGAGATAATCAACAGTGAGTTAAAACCTGCTTTGTAGTATTTGACAATTTCCGTGGTGTAAATACTCCCATCCTGGCTGATTTCAAGCAATCACTATGACATGTAGAGGCACAGTTGGGAAGATATGTGCAGTATCACACCACTAAATACTATTTCCACTCACAGATACAACAGATGTAAATAACCTTAAGAGCATAGAAAATGGAAAAACATAGTGAAACAATTAGAAGGTGGTGAGTTTTAAATTTTTAACTTTTGTTTTTAATATAATTTAATTGTACATTTATGTAATATGAATTTTAATAATAGCAGTATTTAACTTTCCAGCTCATTAACCACTGATTGCCAGTTTTACGAATGAGGAAACCGAGGCTCAGAGAGGCTGTCACGAACTTGCTCTGGTCACACAGGACAGTGCCACTCAGGTCTAATTCCAAACCTTCTTCCTTCCACTGTGCTTCTCTTTAGAATAACTGAACTACCTGCACATCAACACCCAAGCATCTTGGTGTGTGGATGGATTTATCATTTGTTGAATAAATAGTCGTTGCTTTCTTTTTCAATAGGTGGAATGGGAAACCTGACTAGGCGAAAATAAAGGAATAAATGGAAAGAGAACGTTGATAGCCAAAAGAATCTGACCAGGTCAGCTAAATTATAGTGCCTTGGGAGATTGAGAATTAGTCAGTAATCACGTCCACCTGTCCTGGATAATATCATCATAAGACTATTTTACTTAGAAGCAGCCATAATGGTGCCAGAAAGCCATGAGATTACCTAGAATATTTCTTGTATTCTAGATCCCTGCATGTGGGATGTAACTTAGTAACAATTCCAAATCTGTATGTCACCTACAACCAACAGAAAACCTGATGAAATAGTTGGAGCTGTCTTTCTTCTCTTCTTTGACCTTTGCCCCTACTTGTGATCATAAAATGTTAAGCTCTGCTGGCCCTCTTTGGAACACGTTTTTCAGGGCTACCTGATCTATGTGTCTTCCTGGTTGCAATGACCATATTGGCTGAGTAAATCCTTGCTATATGTATTCGGGCACAATTTCTTTTTTAAGTCAACGACACCTACTTAGCAGTTTTGTTCATGACATGTTGGGATCTGTCCCCTCCTGAGATTTGACCAAGTCAAGATTTAATGACCAGTAACTGGTAGAAATAATACACCATTCTTTTTTTTTTTTTTTTTAAAGTTTGTCATTCAGTGTTTCTTTTCGCATATTTTCAAAGTTCAATGAAAATGTTATTTAAGACTCACCTTAGAGGTGACAGCAAAGGACAAGTATTAAAAATCAAACAAATTTCCAAGAGTTTCTCTCAAATTTATTAATGGTTCATCATTTATACCTCAACACAAATACAACTTGGCCAAAGGTCTGGGCCACTCCGTCTCCACTACATTATTTTCAAATAAGCCGTCTCCGCCTTCATCGACTGTCAACCAGCGAAGCCAAGCTTTGACACCACGACAGCCAGCTTCAAATCTCGCAGTTCGAGGAGAAAGAGCATTAAAATCAGAGTCCGAACGCCACAAGTCACAAGATTCCTCAGGAACGATCTTAATTTACATAATGGAATTCCAATAGAAAAGTGCTTTGAAACGTTCAGACAGAGTCGTTGCCTTGCAAAGCATCGCAAGCCTCCGACCACAGCACAGCGACCCACAGGGAAGCGGCGTCTGCCGCGGCGGCCGAGAGTGCCGGAGCCGCACATGCGCGGTCAGTCCCGCCGAGCCTGCGCTCAGCCCCGCCTCTCAGAAAAGCCGGGTTCCCTGAGAGTCCGTGGGCGTCCGGACGCTGACGCGCGGGCTGCGACTGCGCAGGCGCAGTCGGGGCGCCTTAGCGGGGCTGGAGCCTTTGCGTCTCGCGTGTCCTGAGTCCTCGGTTTGCGACGTGCCGTTGGGCCTGCAGGGCTGGAGGTCTGGGGTCTTGGATCCCGGCCAAGTCTCAGCAGCACGGAGGTGCAGGGTGTCGCCGAGGGCGCGGGGCCTGGCGCCGCCGGCGGCGTGCCCCG
>NW_007732988.1:0-23575 GCF_000696425.1 Galeopterus variegatus | reverse complement strand
CGGCTCCTGTGGCGGCCCCGGCCTCGCAGTTCACGCTGCTGGTGATGCACCCCTGTGCGGGGCAGGACGACGCTGCGGCCGAGGGCGTCCTGAGGCAGGCCCCGGCCCTGGGGGGCAGCATCGGGGCGGGCAAGCCCGTTGGGTACCTGTGCGAAGTGGCGGGGGATGGCGAGGAGGAGGCGGGGGAGGACGAAGCGGACCTGTTGGACACTTCGGACCCCCCGGGGGGAGGCGAGAGCACGGCTAGTTTGGAGGATCTGGAGGACGAGGAGACGCACTCGGGGGGCGAGGGCGGCGGCGGGGGAGCCCGCAGGCGGGGCGGCGGCGGGGGCAGCATGAGCAAGACCTGCACCTACGAGGGCTGCAGCGAGACCACGAGCCAGGTGGCCAAGCAGCGCAAGCCGTGGATGTGCAAGAAACACCGCAACAAGATGTACAAGGACAAGTACAAAAAGAAGAAGAGCGACCAGGCCCTGAACTGTGCTGGGGCCGCCTCGGCCGGCAGCGCGGGAAATGTCAAACTGGAGGTAGCAAACCTTAAGCCTTGGGGGGTGGGAGGTGGAAGAAGAAACCCCATCTTGCTGCAAACCTCATTTCCAGGGCCTGCCCATCCGCTCTCCAAGGGGCGGGGTTGCCGTGGCTGGGCTAGTGGCTGAGAGGTCATGAGTACCGGCCCTAAGTCAAAGTTCATGCGAACATGTGCCTTAACAAGTCTGCTGCACCCATGTGATAGGTGAATAAATTTCAGTGAAAATGATGTGACACAGGACAGCTGTCATTTCAAAGATCCGGGATATGGGCTGGAAGGACAGAAAGTAAATGATTGATCTGGTTCACCGCTAAAGAATGAGACTTAGGAACCTAGATGAAGTTGGTAGTTTGGAGAAAGTAATCTCTTCCTGTTTTCAGGACTCTATTCTCAGTGTCCTGTTCAATATCTCTGTTCTTAATACTGTCTTACTTTAGTACTCTGTTTTTGGCGTCCAGTTCTCAGTTAACCATATTCTTAGTACCCTGTCCTTATTAATTACCGCTGTTCTCAGACTGTTTGCAGTACCCCTGTACTTAGTGCCCTGTACTTACAACCGTTTCTTCAGTTCCTCAGTTCTTAGTACCATGTTCTCAGTACCCTGTTCTCACTACCCCTTTTCTTAGTACCACTGAGGGGAAAAAAATTGAATGATAATGGGGTGTAAGTCTTAGAAGACTTTTGGATTGTTTGATTTGAAATGTGTTGAAGGTTAAAGCCAGTGCTCTGGAATTGGACTTCTGGCTGCAAATTCCCACTTCCTCATTTGGTGGCTGTGTGGCCTTGAACAGGTTGTTAAACTCTCAAGCCTCATCTTCATCTGTAAAATGGGCATTAAAATGGTACCTCCTTCATAGTGTTGCTGCGAATGTGTGAGATATTTCATACTGAGTGTTAATTAACACAGTGTCCAGCAGAGTAAGAGTCAATATATCTTAGCTATTATTATTGTCATTGTTGGCAGTATACTTTGAGGTTGTTACAGATAAGCAGGTATTTCCTCTTGTGTGAGCTTTAGTCCCTCAGTGCAGAGAACAACTGAATTCTGTTAAAAGTGATCCAGAAAATAATTTTTCAACCTGAAAACTGTTCTATGATGTATTCTGAAAGTCTAAATTTTTTATTTTCAGGCTGAACTTAACTACTCCATTGGTAAAATTTTAGATTTTGTAATTGTTTACAAATGTAGAGTTCTAAATATTTCTAAAAATCTACTCTCACCAACATGTCACACTTAACTTTATACTGGATAGGGTATGGAATGAATTCTCTTTCCCTTTTTATCCCATTGAATCTTAATCTATTGGGAGTAAAAGGACTCCTCTGAGAATCTGATTAAATCTAATACTCTTCCTAGAAAAATGCACATATGTAGGTGTTTAATTTTGTATACATTAATTCAGAGGTTCGGAACTCCTGTAACCTTAGGTCAAGAACCCCTTAATCCATATCCTTGTAAACTATGAGGGGTTTTCAAAAAGTTCATAGAAGTATTATCTTTTAATTTTATTTTTCCATGAACTTTTTGAAAACCCCTCATAGTTTACAAGGATATGGATTAAGGGGTTCTTGACCTAAGGTTACAGGAGTTCCGAACCTCTGAATTAATTTATACAAAATTAAACACCTACATATGTGCATTTTTCTAGGAAGAGTATTAGATTTAATCAGATTCTCAGAGGAGTCCTTTTACTCCCAATNACCTGAAAACTGTTCTATGATGTATTCTGAAAGTCTAAATTTTTTATTTTCAGGCTGAACTTAACTACTCCATTGGTAAAATTTTAGATTTTGTAATTATTTACAAATGTAGAGTTCTAAATATTTCTAAAAATCTACTGTCACCAACATGTCACACTTAACTTTATACTGGATAGGGTATGGAATGAATTCTCTTTCCCTTTTTATCCCATTGAATCTTAATCTATTGGGAGTAAAAGGACTCCTCTGAGAATCTGATTAAATCTAATACTCTTCCTAGAAAAATGCACATATGTAGGTGTTTAATTTTGTATAAATTAATTCAGAGGTTCGGAACTCCTGTAACCTTAGGTCAAGAACCCCTTAATCCATATCCTTGTAAACTATGAGGGGTTTTCAAAAAGTTCATAGAAGTATTATCTTTTAATTTTATTTTTCCATGAACTTTTTGAAGTACCCTCGTACAGTCATGCATTGCTTAATAACAGGGATACATTCTGGGAAAAGCATTGTTAGTTGATTTTGTTGCAGAATCATAGAGTTTATTTATGCAAGCTTATTGCTTTTTGGCTGCAAACCTGTACAGCATGGTACTGTACTAAACACTGTAGGCAATTGTGACATGATGGTAAGTATATGTATATCTAAACAAACATACCTAAACATAGAAAAGCTATAGTAAAAATATACTATAAGAGATAAAAAGCTGTATACCCATATAGGGCACTTACATGAATGGAGCTTGCAGGACTGGAAATTGCTCTGGGTGAGTCAGCAAGTGAGTGATGAGTGTGAAGATCTAGGACATTACTGCACACACTGCAGACCTTAGAAACACTATACACTTAGGCTACACTACATTTACTAAAATTTTTTTCTTTTTTCCATAATAAATTAACATTAGTTTACTGTAACTTTTTTTACTTTATAAACTTTTGAATTTTTTAAAAACTTTTTGACTCTTTTGTAATAATATTTAGCTTAAAACACAAACACATTGTACAGCTGTAACAAAAATATTCTTTCTTTAATCCTTATTCTATAAAATTTTTTCCATTTCAAAATTTATTTATTTTTACTCTTTCAACTTTTTTTAAAAAATGAAGTCACAAATATACACATTAGCCTAGGCCTACACAGGGTCAGGTAATCAGTATCACTGTCTTCCACCTCCACACTTTGTCCCCCTGGAAGGTCTTCAGGGGCAATAACATGCATGGAGCTGTCATCTCCTGTGATTACAGTGCCTCCTAGAATACCCCCTTAAGGACTTACTAAACACTATTTTACAGTTAACTTAAAAAAAAAATAAGTAGAAGTGTACTGTAAAATAACAATTAAAAGTATAGTAAATACTTAAACCAGTAATAGAATCATTTATTACCATTATTATTATGTACTGTATATAATTGTATGTACTATACTTTTTTTGAGTACTAAAAGTCTTTATTGATAAAATACATATATTTTCAAATTATAATACATTAGTTTTTTCTTTGCACAGGTTCTTAACTGTTTTTATTTTTTATATTCAATGTTTTTAATTTTTATATTTATTTATTAATTATTGGAACATAATTGTACATATCCGTGGGGTACAGCATTGAATATCAATACCTGTGTGCAATATGTTATGTCCAAATCAGGATAATTAGTATATTGAGTGTTACACAATTTAATTGATTTCTTGAACCCCTTATCAATTCCCCCTTTACCACCCTCCCCCTTTCCCACATCTGGTTACCTCAGTTCTGAGCTCTTCTTTTGAAAGTTCAGCATATTATTGTGATTGCCCTTTCTTTCTTCCCTTCCTTTCTTCTTTCTTTCCTTCTTTCTTTCTTTCCTTCCTTTTCTTTCCTTTTCTTTTCTTCTCCCACTTATAAGTAAGGACATGCAGTATTTCTCTTTCTGTGCTTGGCTATGCTATTCTTTCATATGATTAGCAGTGCAATAGGTTTCTTTATACCAGCATTACTGCAAACATGAGAAAAATGCATTGTGATGTGAGATTACACTGTGATGTCTGTCACTACATGACAGGTATCTTTCAGCTCCATATAATCTTGTGGACCACCATGATATATGCGGTCCATGGTTGACCACATTGTCATTATGTGGCACATGACTGTAATACATTTTACCAAATCTTGGATTACAGGATTTATGGAAATAAACATCTCAGTACAGAATGAAAATTAGTAAAGGTGATCAGGTTTGTCCCTCAGTATGTTTCAAAGGTACCTATTCATTTCAGAATTCTTGAGAGAAGATAATCTTTTAAGAAAGAAGTATTTTACCTGTGGCTACTTTCATTTTTTTTAATCACACACCATATACATCTACAGTTTGAGGAAAATGTACAAAAGGCAGATAGATACTGAATTAGAGTCTCCCTCTCCATCCCCCCCACATGAAAAGAACTTAAATAATTTTACTATTTTTAAATAATTTGCATGATTTTTTAGGGAAGAGAGTTAATTGTTATAAGCAATAAGTAATAACCTACTATACT
This sequence comes from Galeopterus variegatus, assembly GCF_000696425.1. Classification (NCBI taxonomy): domain Eukaryota; kingdom Metazoa; phylum Chordata; class Mammalia; order Dermoptera; family Cynocephalidae; genus Galeopterus; species Galeopterus variegatus. Next base: position 18,833 of record NW_007732988.1, on the reverse strand, counting down.
ATTTGTCTTACATTGTGGGACACTTTACCAGTTCTGAGGAGGTTGTAAGAGCTATAAGTTTTTATCTTTTGAACTAAGTGTAAAGAAAATGACTAACAGTGCCAGTCAGGATATAATAAGGGCTAACTATATAGTACTGTTTTAGTAGTTCAGAGAAGAACATATCTTGTAGGCTGACATGTTCTGGAAAGGCTTTGCAAAGGAAATTTAACTTGGAATAAGCCAGAAAGAATGGCTAATAGTTTATGCTTAATCAGCTAAGTTTCTTATTTGCCAGACACTGTGGTAAGCTGTAAATGGAGTCTCACAACCCATCAGCAATGAGATAGGTACTGTGTTTTATGTACATGGAAACTGAGGCAGAGGTTAAGTAACTTGGCCTAGGTCATACAGTCAGCAAGTACTCACATGCAAAGCAGTTTGATTTTAGAGCCTTCACTTTTATCCCCACAGTACAGTACACAGCTTCCCTAGAATTTTGGTTGGTAAAACGATAGAGAAGCACATTTTAGTAATGAAAGGGAAGTGGGAATACAGAAAAAACTTTTGTGAAGATAGCAAGTGGACTATTGCAGATAAAAATGGAATACTTGTATGGAAAATTCATGAAAGATAAATTTGGAAAGACAAGTTGAAGCCAATTTTTGTGTGGTATTGAAAGCCAGGCTCTAGGATTTTGGTTTGGAGTCTTTAAATGAAGTTTTCTAATTAGGGAGTAACAGGGAATTCTACTCTGATGGAGCTAATTAAAGTTGAGGGCCTGTAGATTTTGAGACTTTCTAGGAGATGATTATAGTAGGTCTGATAGGTAATGGTGGGGATATTCTGCCATGGTATGAGAAGCAAGATTAGGAATTATGGTATTTAAAATCAGTATTTCTTACACAAATCAAGATTAAAGAAGGAAGAAGTGTACATAATATCTAGTCCATGTCTGTAAGAATTGTGCTATATCAGGGACTCATTAAAGGGACTAGGGATAAAAGAATTGACTTGTATGGATTGGGATCATTATCATTACATATCTAAAAGGCTGTCATTTGGAATGACCTGTAGATTTATGTTGAATAGTTCTGAAGTAACTAGGACTATTAGGCAAAAATCACAAGGGCTATGTATTTCAGCTTAAGTAAAAGCTACCTATATGTTAGAGCTATTCAAAACTAAATGAAGTGCTTCAAAAGTTGATCATTTCCTTAGGTCAAAAAGCAAGTGTTGAAAATTTTTTAAAAGAGAATTCCAACATTTGTAGAAGTTTGGACTAAATAACTAAAGGTTATTTCTACTACAGGCTTCTATCATTTTTATTAGCATTCTGAATCTACATAGTGCTTTGTCTGCGGTTGTGAGGCTTGAGGGTGCTGTGCCATCAAGTCAATTTCAGCATTCCACGCATTGTGCCCATAAAAATGAAACAGTCCCATAAATAAAGTTAACCATGGAGTGGGAAGAAGGAAAAACTTATTTTTTTCCTCTCTATTAGGATCCTCTTTTACAGTTTTTACATTTTGAGGCCTACAATGTTTAAGGATGGAACATTTTTGTAACGTCAGGTTGTAAACTTCATAATGAAAGGGGTAAAGGTGATATTCTCATAGACAACTCAGAGGCCAGTAGAGAGAAGGCCAAGAGAAACAACAGCTTAGATAATATCCTAAGTAAAGAGCAAAGAGATCAAATTCATATAAGGCATGGCTTCATGGTAAAACATTTGTTTAGTAAGAATTTTTGGATGAGGTCAGTATGGTATCATGGTTTTATGAGAGTCAGAATGTTTCAGTTAACCAAACAATATTTTCTTATGACAGGAAAATTGAAAGTGTTTAAGATTCAGGTAACTGACAATACATATTTGGTAGTAAGTGCTATTGATTTGGTTTGAGTATGATGTCTCAGGGTAATGGTATCATTTTAGGTATTACCTGTTTTGTTTACACTGGTGACAGTGGACTGTTTATACCAGTGTTTTCTGGCCTGTGTAAGCCAGTTTATCATTGTTCTCTTAGTGACTTCCACATTTTGAGAGATTCATTTACCACTTGCTTCTTTAAGCGGTATTTTACTGCACCGTCCCCCACCACATTTGTTTTTTTGATTGTCAATTGGTCAAAAAACTATCAATTAGAGTGTCTCATTAGCAATTTATTATTGCCTCTGAGTTCATATATTCCATCCGAAAGCAGGGAGACTGTTTTGGCCTGGGTAGCTTTACATGAAGAGAATGTTCAATTCTACTTGGCATTTTTTGTAATATTGGAAATAGCACACAAGTAATTCTTTCACCCCTTCTTCTCCCACCTCTGCCCACTGTTAATTTTGAGACCCTTCAAGAGACTGAAGAACCCGGTTGGAAATCTTGGGGGAAGAGGGGGTGAGGAGGATTGTTACATAAAATTAACTGCCAGCACCTGGCCTATGACAAGGGGCTTTCCCAACGTTTGACAGGGACTAGGCAAGAAGAAGGAAGAAAAGTTCAGACTATTCATTACGGCATTGAAGTGCCTGTAATCATGGATAGTTATATTATGTTAACTGTTAATCCTATTTGTATTTTTATCATTTATCACAGGAAAGTGCAGATAACATCCTCTCCATCGTTAAACAAAGAACAACAGGATCTTTTGGGGATCGTCCTGCAAAACCTACTCTTTTAGAACAAGTGTTAAATCAAAAAAGACTGGTAAATATCTTTTTGTAAAGTAGTTACAAATCTATTAACCAAAGTTGTTATAAATGGAACTATTTTTGAGATTTTAAAACTTGTTAAACTGGTCATCAGAACTGAATTGTGCCTCTTTGCCAGTACACACTGGAATCTCACATGTGCTCACCCAAGACTATAGTGCAGGAATACTTTTAATCTGATTTTTTTTATTGACTATCTCTTGGATATCTGAGCAAGATGAGATTTTTAAAAAGACTGTCCTTGTACTGAATTCTGGGGTTTATGGAATAATACTTTGATGGTGGTGAAGTACAATTAGACCAATATTTAATAAGGATCTCTATCATAAATTTGATAGGCATCAGAACTCAATCAGGAAAGGAGAGATTGTTCAATATATACCAGAATAAATGGATAATAAATTTGAGGGCAAAAAAGAATTTGGGTCCTTACATGACACTATACATCAAAATAAATTTTTTTTTTTTTTTTTTTTTTGTGACCGGTAAAGGGACCGTAACCCTTGGCTTGGTGTCTCCCACACCACGCTCAGCCAGTGAGCACACCGGCCATCCCTATATAGGATCCGAACCTGCAGCCTCGGCGCTCCCAGCACCCGCTGTGCTCCCAGCGCCGCACTCTCCTGAGTGAGCCATGGGGTCAGCCCCATCAAAATAAATTTTGATAAAGAGTCTTAAAATTTAATAAAAAGAATTAGAACTTTATCTTAATCTGGAATGAGATTTTTCAGCTTTAAAGACATAGATAAAATCACAAAGAAAATATTATAAATTTGACTTTGTAAAAATGAATGAGATAGTCATGCAAAATAATGTATGAAAAATATTTGCAACAAATATAAAAGAGGATGGTTAATATGGTTGATGTTGTTATTATATAAAACATTGATATGATTTGATGAGAGAAAAACTTTGGCCTCAATACATTGCAAAAGATATAAACAGAAAAAAAAGCAGAAATACTACCATTACATGATATGGAAAGGTATCCAATATCAGTAAACATGACACAATACACAATAACCTTTAGTAAGTGAAAATTATTTAAATGATTACTCACAGTGATGTTGACGGTTCCATGAAATGGAAGTCTCATTCTGTTGATGGTGTCATCTATTGGTACAGCACTTTTAGAGAGCAGTTGGGCAGTATGTGTCAGGAGTCATTAAAATGGTCTTCTCTTTTGACTCAGAAATCACACTTAATGTGAAGGCATTCACAGAAAGTAAATTCTAAATATGGAAAAAGTTAAGCATAAAGATATTGCCAGAAATGTATTTATCATAAATAGTAAAGTAGTGTTGAAACAACCTAAATGTCTCATAAGCTAAGTAGATTATTGTACATTTACTTAATAGAAGGTTGGGAAGCCTTTACAATTTTTAAACAAAATTATTTAATAAATAGAAATGTACTATAATATTATATATATAATCTTAAAATCAGTATTTAATGGTAGTGTTTCTACTTTATTTGGGTTATCTTTTTCAACTTATTGGGGCCAAGGTTTTTTTCTTTATCAATCTATATAAGTATTTTATTATAATAAAAACATGTTAACCATAGTCTATTATATTTGTTATATGGTTACAACTATATTTAAAAATTGTAAATGTACAAAACTGTATTGGTTTAGAGTGATTGTATTCTTTCTGAAATTTTGGTAATGTGCTAATTACTCCTATTTATATATATATACCTGCGTACATATGCGCACACAAAAATAATTTTTAACTTCTTCATGAAGACTTAGTCAGCTAGTGAGAAAAACTTGAATTCCAGTACTAGTTTATATGTATTTTCAAACTGGCATTTAACTGCCAATTTCACCTGTGGCTTCCTTTCATTTCCTTTTTTTTTTTTTTCTTGCTCTAATCTTGAACCACTGCTGTTCTTGGCTATTTGTTCTCATATGTTTCAAGAGAAAATATTTGCTGGCATATCACAGAAAGCATTTCCTCTGTCTGTAAAGTCACCAATAAAATCAAGCTTCATCCATTATATTTAGGTTTTGGTATTTTGGTACATGACCTCAAATTTGATCATTAGTTTGCAGCTTAATTGCAGTGCATCAGATGCAAAAGTGGATTCAGTTCAGGCATGTTTTGCTTTCTAAGCATATTGTGTCTTGTATAGGGTCACATCACTAATACCATAGCATGAATATAGTCTAATTACATAAGAACAATGCTATTAATAATACTTTTTTTTCTTTTTAAGTCATTACTAAGAAGTCCAGAAGTAGTGCAGTTTTTGCAGAAACAGCAACAACTGTTAAATCAGCAAGTTTTGGAGCAAAGACAGCAGCAGTTTCCAGGAGCATCGATGTGAGGGAACGTATGAAGAACATCTACATGTTTTTTATCTTATTGTAATAGATGAACATATTTTTATACTAAAGAAAGATAAAGGGGGTATGATATGCCAGTAGAATATAAACATTTTCCTGTAAATGTATGTGTGCATTTGGGGATAAATAAGTATTGCACTTTGTGCATCTAATCCTTTCAGATCACCATGAGTTTGAAGAAAGCAGCTCATCTTTCCAAAATAACATTTAATTACAGTGTTTTCTTAAAATATTTTCCTCTTCAGTCATTGTTACTGAAGGTAATGAAGCAGTTACTTTCTATGGAAGTCATGAAGTTAATAAATATGAATCTTGAATCATTTTGCTCAGTGGTTCTCATCAAAGAGCAGTTGAAAATGTATGGCTATGTCGTTGGTAGTCATAATGACCTTGAAAACTGCTTGTTTTTAGTGAGTTGGCCAGGAATGCTAAGTGTTCTGCAGTGTCTGGGATAGTCCCACACAACTACGGATTATCTTATCCACAATGCCAATAATACTCCTCTTAAGAAACACTGATAGCTACTTGTGGTGGTATCACATAGTCGGGGCACCTAGAATTGGATTCTCCTAATAACCTTTCTTTGCAGTTAAGGTGGGAGCTGTCAAAGAGGTAAGCATATCTTATGTCTGTAAGGAAAGTGGTCATTGTTTAATATCTATGAAATTAGGATGTGCATCTCTTTTCACAGATGTGCTGGTAAAACCCAAGAGAGGGATTAGCTAAGTACACTAAATGAATGCATCTCCTAAAGTTGGCTTCTGTATTTCATGTTGAGTATTAGTGTTGATTTTTTTTAAAGCAGATACTTTCATGTGTTGAATTTGTGAGCAGTATAGATCTCAACCTACCAATGCCAGGACAAAGTTATTTTTCTTATACTCATTTTAATTAAAGAATATGAAAAAGAGATCCTTTTCAAAAAGGAGATCCCCAAAATAAGAGAAACACTCCAGCATTTTGTCATTGTTTTTCAAAATTAAATTAAGACTGTGTTATTCCTAAATAATGTTCAAGAGTGATGGGTAATCTGGATACTTTTTTCCTTGTGTTTTCTCCTAGGAATACTTTAAAAAGGCAAACCTACCAATAAGGGAAACAAATCAAATGTAAAGAGCATTTATCCAATGTTAAGATTAATAAACGTAGGTGTCTCAAGTTTAACTCTGCAAAAATTTGTTAGTTGTTTTGTTTTTAAGTTCTGAAGTATTTGTGAGGTTAAACTTAGTCATGGCTATTCTGAGAAGTACTTATGGAGAGAAAGAATGTTTTTGTTAATTTTTTGTGTGTATTTTATACCTACATATCTGTGCAAAAATGCTTTTACCAAAATTGTTCATTAAAGTCCAGTTGTTGATCTTTGAGTTTTCTGATTTCTTTATTCTATGCTTCAGTGCTTCTCACTGGATGCAGAGGAATTCATTTACTACTTGTCCTTAACTGTTAAGTTGTTCTCATACTTATGGTGCTGGGAACTTTATTGAATCCTGAGAGCTTAAGTTAACTTTCATGGCAAAAAAAAAAAATCAGTTATCCTTCTTCAGATGGAAAAAGAGAAATAGGAAAGGAGGGAAAGTAATAGGCTGGTGAGAGATGAATGAAAAGAAAAGGGACTGAATATATATAAGGACTTTGTGATGATTAATAGTGGCCAAACCCTGGAGTGGATAATTGAGAGTTTCAGCATCTTTTCCTCAGGATATTTTTTAGAATAAGGTAGCTACCCATTCATGAATTTGGATAGGAATAGGACAGTTATTCAACACAATTTAATTATTGTCTGCCACTTCAGAAAGCTTTTTACTTTATAAAACTATCAGTAAAGCAACAGGGTTTTTACTTATTTGGGGTACATAAATTGCAGTGTCTCTCCAATTTTTCACCTCTTCATGGACCCGTGACATTTGCCATGTGACTTGGCAGCTTCACCTACCCCCTAAGCTTGAGTTTATTTACCAACACTTAAATTTGGAGGAATGGCCTTGTGACTTGTTTTGGTCAATTGAATGCAGAGGACATAACAGGATGCCAGCCCTGAGTAGAAGTATGAAGGTTTGGGAGCATTTTCACTTTTTTTTTTAGAATCCTACTTAGCTGCCATGGTAATAATCCCACCCTAGCCTGCTGGATAACAAGAGACACGTGGTTCAGTCATCTCTGTTGATACCAGGTAATAGCCATCAAACAGGCAGACACGTGAATGAGGCTATGCTAGACGAGCTGTCTCCTGGCCAACCTGACTGCTGACTGCAGATATATTTGATACCAACCAAAATCAGCCAAGCCTGGCCCGATTTGCAGAACCACCCAGTTGACCGGTAGACTTGTAAGCAATAATCAGTGCTTATGATTGTAAGCCACAGAGTCTTGGGGTGGTTTGTTATGAAGCATTCTTGTGACAGTAGGTAATTGATAAACATAGATGTTAGAGTTATTTATTGTTGTAGAAGAAATCACCCCAAAATTTCATGGCTTAAAACAATTTAAATCTCACAGTTCTATATATGATTATAGTCATGTGTCACTTAATAACAGGGATATGTCCTGAGAACGCATTATTAGGTGATTTGGTTATTGTGCGAACATAATAGAGTGTACTTACACGAACCTAGGTGGTATAGCCTACCACCTAGGCTATATGGTATAGCTGTTATAATCTTATGGGACCACCACCGTATATGCAGTCCGTCATTGAACAAAACATCTTTAATGTGGTGTATGACTGTACTATGATTTTAAAAAGCTGTGCAAGTGCTTTCAGGCTAGGCATGACAGACTGTACTTTTCAAAGCTGCTGCACAGTATCACCTATCCCACCTGCTCTTATGCAGTGTGGCCCACTGAGATCTAGACTTTCTTTTTCCACCCCCCTTGAATCTGGGCAAGCCTTATAACTGATCTAACAAAATATGGCAAAAGTGATGCTGTGCCTGTTCATTTGAGGCTAGAGGAAAGGAGATACAATAAATATAGATATGGTGTGTTTGTAGTAATAAGATCATGAATTCACACTTGCCAGTTTCCAGCAAAATTGGGAGAGAAGTCATCTGTTGATATGGGGTGCAGGAGGTGATAAAGGGCTTTAGAAAAGGAAAATTAGGAAGATACAGTAAAGTCAGTGACAAAGTTGACTAGTAGTCAGTACCCTGCTAATAGTCCCCTGATATCTATTTTCCCTTTCTTTCATAGTAGTAGAATTTTTGGTTGGGAATATAGCCACACAACAATATAGCAGATGCTCACGTATGCCAAAGAATCCAGACACAAATGATGTGTGCATGATTCCACTTATATAAAGTAGAAAAGCAAGTGATACTCTGCTGTTAGAACACAGAAGAGCAGGTACCAGTGGGAGCAGGATGGAACCTATCAGGAGGCATGAGGAGGCTTTTGGTGTTCTGGTGGAACTCTTTCTTTCCCAGAGGCTGGTTATGTATGCACATTATTTTAGTGAAAGTTAAACAAACTATGCATTTATGATTTTTGCACTTGTCAGTATATATTTTGTACTCCAACTTTTTTGAAAGAACTGGTTTTAGTTATTTTTTTTTTAAAAGATTTTATCAGTCACCCTTGCAGCTGGGTGTGGCCACCTGCACCAGTGGGAAGCAAGCAGAAGTGATGTGTGCACCGTCCAGATAGCGCCCTTAAAAAGGGAGCAAGCAGCTCCACTTCCTGTCTTCATCCTGCTGCCTGTAACGTGGACAAAGCAGCAGATCATCCATGGGCCAAACAAAGGTCATTCACTGGAGAAAGTGGAACAACCAGATAGAAGGAACTCGTGTCCCTGGCTGGCCTCGAGGAGGCAAGCCACCATACTAGGCTGAGATGCCCTGTCTTTGGGCTCCTACATGAAAGAAAAGATATATACAGGATACATCAAAAAGTTTGTGGAAAAAATTGAATTGAAGGGGCCAGCCTGTGGCTCACTTGGGAGAGTGTGGTGCTGATGGCACCAAGGCCAAGGGTTTGAATTCCTATATAGGGGTGGCTGGTTGGCTCACTTGGGAGAGCGTGGTGCTGATGGCGCCAAGGCCAAGGGTTTGAATTCCTATATAGGGGTGGCTGGTTGGATCACTTGGGAGAGCGTGGTGCTGATGGTGCCAAGGCCAAGGGTTTGAATTCCTATATAGGGGTGGCTGGTTGGCTCACTTGGGAGAGCATGGTGCTGACAATACCAAGTCAAGGGTTAAGATCCCCTTACCGGTCACCTTTAAAAAAAAAAAAAAAGAATTGAACGATAACACAAATCTTTCCATGAACTTTTGACATACCCTCATTTGTGCCATGGTTATGATGATGGTATAACCATGTTTGTTGTTATTACAGCCAGCCAAATCTATACCCTAAATCATACTATAGGTAAAAGGATTGACAAATGGGATTAAAGACTTGTTCTACTGGAAACCAAGAATTTTTAATGGCAATCTACAGTTAGGTGAAACTATTTCACAGGGCTCAACCACCCATTGTAGAAGGAAAGATAGATTATAGGCTTGATCTAGGGTTCCTTTAGCGGAAGAAAGGGATGAAGATGTTAGGATGTTAGGTGCTCTGAGAGAGCACCTTCAGTAGCAGAAGACAGAGTTCGGGCTGAGCAGAAAGGAAATGAGGCCAACAGGGACTGGAGGTTTCTATGATACTGTAGTTTAAGTGTAGAAGAGTGAGAGAGCATGAGCTTTTTAAGCTAAGGAACTATGGGCTCATAAGGTAAGCAGTGCTCATTACAGTAAATTAGTGACTGCCCCAGGTTTTACTATGTAACAAAATGTATATCAATAAGTCAGTAAATTTGGCCATTTGAAATGCCCAGCAACAAGATCATTCCCAGACTTCCGTGTGAAGAGGTTTATTTGGAGCAATTGAATAAACAAGCCTGTAGGATTTAATGACAGGAAAATCACTCAGGGCTCACCGCAGGGAGAAGCTCAGAGCCATTCACTTCAGCTCATCAATCAGCAGCTCTAGAGTACTGCAAAAACAGTAAAAAATGGCATGAAATAAAAAAGAGAAAACTATAGATACTTTGCTTCAGGAGTAGTTAATCCAAACTACAATACAGAAAAAGGAGACAACTAACCAGATGGCCCTCAAAAGAAGTATCTCTCAAAGGCATATTTCCCAAAAATGATTAGTAGACTGTAAACAATTATGAATAGGCAAATGCAAACAATTAATATATGCTAAGGATTGTGACTTTATATATTTAAAATAATATATAAAGATATACATATATACACTCTTTTATACAAAATTGCAAGTTGCTTTCATAAAGGAAAATTGGGGCACTGGTGATGTGGGATAGGTGGGTGGGGGCTTCAGTGGTCAGAAGACAATCCTGTTGAAATAACCTTATCCTGATTGAATTTTACCATGAAGGTCTGACCTTTTCAAAAATGTTTTTCTTATTACAAACTAAAAAAAGTCTTGTTAGGGCCGACCCGGTGGCGCACTGGAGAGTGCGGCGCTCCCACCGAGGGTTCAGGTCCCATGTGGAGACCGGTTCCCACTCACTGGCTGAGTGCGGTGCAGGCGCAACACGGAGGGTTGCGATCCCGTTGCCGGTCCCCGGTGCGGGCACGACACCGAGGGTTGCGATCCCATTACCGGTCAGTAAAAAAAAGACAAAAAGGAAAAAAAAAAAAAAAAAAGTCTTGTTAGAAATTGAGAAGAACAGACAATTATGCTTACAGTTATTATCCCTTTGTTCTTTATTTTGGTTTGTAGAAAAATACATGTTTTTACCAGTAAATCTTTATTTACATATATGTGGCACTTATTTGTAGTGAGATTTTCCCCTGGAGTTTCTTACAATCTATCCTTAGGTACAAAATATATACTTCCCTACTGGAGGTGCAAGAATAAAGTAGAATCTAAAGGCAATATAATTAAATCATATAAATTTTCTAGCATTTTATAGTTTTCAAAACAATTCTGCATGCTTCCTTGCTCTCCACAACAATCCCATAATGCATGTACAACAATTATTTTATAAATATAGAAGCAGACTTGCAGAGGTTAAATCGCTTGCTTCCACAAGTTTGTACAGCTGTTGGAGTTAAATCCAGGCCCTCTGATTCCAAGTTACTTACTGCACACTGTTTTAAGCATTCGTCACGGTGAGGCTAGTTCAGTTTGAATATTCCCCTTACATTCTGGCAGTGAATGCACTATCATTGGGCCGTAAGAATAAAGCCTTTGTACAAATTAAGCCTTGATTTTAGCAATGTGTTAAAAAATAAATTTTATTTTAACCCTAACTATATTACTCTAGAGAGTTTTTCATATGTGCTAATTTATCTGAATCTCAAAGCATGGCAAAGCAAGTTCCTTGGGTTGAGTGTCCCCCCAAAACTTGATCTCCACTGTAACTGTTGAGGGTGGGAAATCCTATTATGTTAATTAAAAGGTGTGGTGTTGGAGAGGTGATTAGATGGTAGGACCGTGCCATGATGAATGATTAAAAATGGTGGTCATGGGTGTGGTTCTGAGGGCTTTAAAAAGAGAGTACATGAGGAGGTGAGTCTCTGCTGTCTCTGCTCCACCATTTTTGCAATGTGATAGTCTGTTGTCACCATCACCACCACAAAGACCCTCACCGGATATGATGTTCCCTTGACTTTGGACTTCCCAACCTCAGAAACTGTAAGCAATATATCTGGTTTTCTTATAAATTACCCGGTTCTGTGTATTTTGTTACAAGCAACAGAAATGCACTAATACAGCAAGTATTATTGTCCCTGGTTTTAGATGAAGAAAAGGACTCAGAAAACAAATCTCACTTTAGAGGCAGAGCCAAGATTTGAAACTAAATCTTCTGTCTCCAAAAATGATGCTCTTTGCACAATAGTATGTTGTTGCTAAAATAACAGCTAACACTTTCACGCACCTAGTTTCTAACGCAGTAGGGACTTCAATACATGCTAATTAATTAAATGTTTTAAAATAAAAATTTCTGTATGCACACACATAGTTTTTATAAATATATTAATATAATCATACTGTATATACTTAGGGGTTTGGGGTTTAGGTTTTCCCTCCTTTTGTTGCTTTTATTGGTTCCCTCACTCTGTCTTCTGTGCAGTGCCCAACTTCCAGGTAACCTTTGTCAACAACCCAGGAGGGATTCTACCTATTCCCCCCAATGCTCATATAATTATATATAAGCACATAAATACACATTTAGAATTGTCATTGTTACATAAAAATTCAGGCATATTACGCACTTGTCAGTATATTGCTTTTTTCATCGCACCAGTACTATATAGAATTCCCTCTGAGTCACTTGCATAGCTCTGTTATTTCTTTACATAGCTGCAGAGCAAGCATCTCATGTGAATGCATCCTCATTTATTCAGTCATTCCACTGTTGATAGGCACTCACTTGGACTTTGGTTTTCTGCCACTATGAACAATGCTGCAGCAAACATCTTTGTAATGTGTCCTTAGGTACCGGTAAGTATTGGTGGTTTTATGGCCTTGGGATAGACTATCAGAAGTGGGATTGCCGAGTGGAGGGATTTATGTTTCCTTTAAGTAGATGTTATTATATTCCTTTCCCCCCAAAAGCTGTAACACTTCACATTTACCAGCAGTGAGGGAGAATGTATCTTCCTCACATCTCTGCCAGCAGTAGGAGTTAGTGTTCTTAGCTCTTGCCTTTCTGATAGATGTGCAGTGCTCATTGTTATATTTATTAGTATTTCCCAGAATACTGGTATATTAGAGCATTTTTTCATGTGCTTGTTGGTTGTTTAGATCTGCTCTTCTGTCAATTGCCTGCTCACATCTATTGTCTATTTTTTCCATTGGGCTCCCCTTTTTCACTCAGTGTGCAAAAGTCTGGTCGGTATTATGAAAATTGGCCCTTTGTGATTTTTATCTATTTATTCCACATCTAAAATTTGTCTATTTATTTTTTTATGGTTTCTCTTGTCATAAACTATTTTCGTTTTTGTATGTTTCAATATATGTAACATTTCTTTTTTGGTTTCTGGGTTTCCATTCTTAGTTCAAAAGGTCTCAATTGGGGATCTTTTAAATGATTGCAGATTTATAATTTCCTGTTTCTCTTTCTAGCATTAGAAAATATAATTAATATGGGTATTGTCAAATAGTCTTAATTGTTTTGTGTAACTAATGATCATGGACATTTTATTTTTGTTCTTATCATTATTACTGCCTCAGTTTCTAACTTTCTTTAGTTTCTAACTTTCTTAGCTAGGAAAATGAATATTGTAACCATGACAACAGATGCTGTTGATGGTACATCCGTTAGGATCTGTGTTCAGACATCAGTTTATTTGAAAATGGGCCAACCTGTCATTTGTCTAGCAGACTTGCCCTCCTATAGAAAAAAGTCTGATTTAAATACTGCTTTTATTGAGTTTAAAGCCCAATAAATGTTTTTAAAACATTTTAATTAAACATATTTGACATGTTTAATAATTAGGTGAGCTGATCTCACCTTCCAGTCAAGAGATGTTATATCCCTTTGTTATCCTTAATTAAAGAAATAGTTAGTATAGTACTCCAGCCTTCAAGTAATCGTCTGTATTATTCAAAAATATTAGAGATGAACTTTTTAAAATCATCTACTGCAGCAAAATAAAAAAAATTTCCTCTTCATAGATTTACCCCAGTAACATATAAAAGCACGCGGTGTTTTTTAAGATGTATTCAACAAGCACAGATACTGATACTCGTGAGCTGTTTGTAGTTTGGGCTTAAGAGGACCTAAGAGTATGTGCAGCATGAAAACAAAAACAAAAAGCTGAGGAAAACAATCAGAAGATGAGCTGTGACTAGTTGGATTTTCTGTTTGTTTTCCTCCTATAATTGCACCTTGTATGATTTGCTGTTCTCAAATTGGAGACCACAGTCAGCACTAATAAGATTTTATACTGGTTGCCTTTGGAAATCTAATAAGCAGAGGATATATTAATAGTAATATATTAATTAATATTAAATATTTGCACAATAATTTCTTGATGTTTATTATAGTGATATAATTATATCATATTAAACTATATGTGAATATCTGTGCTTCACCATCATGTTGATTAGAATCATCCACAGACACCTGTGGAGGGATGGGGAGGTAATTGTAAAAGCATAGTTTTCTTTCAGAACATAAGCAAACCTGAGGATTAGGGAGATCAGTATTTTCCTAACATCACCCAAAACTGTCCGCTAGTGTGGAAACTCAAGTTTGCTTTTAGCAGGATAGTGCTCAGAGACCCTTGCTTCCAGGCTTCTTTTGCTTGGAACGCTGGCCTTTTCTTTCTAACTATCCATAATGACATACACACCTGCCTCTTATGCTAGTTAAGTGGACTCTTGTGGCCAGGGAAATGCCTGTCCAAGAGAAGTGAAGCATTCCTCTCTTAGATGGGGACCTTTCCTCTCCCTTAGGCCCAAATGATATGTTACCATGTTTCCTATGTCTCTTCTGTCTCTTGCTCACCTGTTTAGTGCCAGCAGCAAAAAATCAGTTGCTCTTTGCTCACTAGTCCTAGACATTTGCTGCCTTTAAATGAGGCATAGAGTCCACCAATATCTCACTTTCCCAAACACTACCTGCTTTGTTAGCAATCAGAAAGTGACTTCAGCTCCTGCACAGGCCAGGCACTGCACATTCTGAAGGGCAACAAGAACTTAGAATTGAGACACTCAAAGCAACTCTCAGGTGCCCAGTTTGGAGAGGAAGGCTGGGTGCTTTCTGAGTGGCAGAACACCAGCCCCTGAGTGCTTCCCTAGCTGCATGTGGAAGGCTGGATGCTGGGACTGCTGTGGCGACTGCCAAGTGCAGAGGTGGCAGGAGCAGCAGAGTCCTCAGACACCAGTGCTGCCTTACTGCCTCCCTTGCTGGGAAATGTAATAGGAGTTACATTAGTGTTAATAATAGGAGGCAGGAATTGATGAGTTTATTTCTAGCAACCAAAATGGCAAGCCTTCCCACATGATCTGGGAGGGGAAACTATGAATTTTGAACGGACATCTCTTAAATAGATGACGTACAGGTACAGCAGATCGAACCAGAGTACTGATCAGAACCAGAGTAGCAACCATAGAATAAACTGTAGGCAAATAGGTATGCCTGTATTTTGTGATAAGCTGCTCTTACCTGAGGCCTCTTGATGAACAAAAGGCAAAGTTTTATAAACATTCCAAACACCTGAATGACAATCATGACTATTTCCATTATCTAATATACCACCCCAAAGCACAATGGCTTAAAATAACCTTTTTTTTTTTTTCTTATGATGTGGGTTGGCTGAGCTTAGCTGGGGGGTTCTTCTGGTAGTCTTGCTTGGCCTGTCTCATGAGGCTGCATTCAGATGGAAGTGCAGCAATAACTGGAACATGCAAGATGCATCATGATCCAGAGCAGGGTGTGGTGTGTCACAACCAGGGCCTGTGGGCAAATCCAACCCACAGTTGTTTTTTACTGGCATGAGCAGTAGTTTTACATTTTTAATAGTTAAAATTTCTTCATTTTAAATAGTTGAAAAAAAATTTTAAAGCAAAATATTTTAGGGCCGAGCCTGTGGCACACTCGGGAGAGTGTGGCGCTGGGAGCGCAGCAGCGCTCCCGCCGCGGGTTCGGATCCTATATATGGATGGCCGGGGCGCTCACTGGCTGAGCACGGTGTGGCCGATCTCATCAAAAAAAAAAAAAAAGCAAAATATTTTATAATATGTGAAAATTATATAAAATTCCAATTTCAGTATTCCTAAAGTTTTATTGGAGCACAACCATGCTCATTCGTATATCATGTTATTTATGGCTGTTATTACATTACCATGTCACAGTTGAGTGGTTGTGACAATCAGAGACCACATGGCCCACAGAGCCAAAAATATTTACCATCTGGCCCTTTATAGTGTCTGCTGGCCCCTGTGCAGAGCCTCTTTTCACAGACACCTCTTCATTCAGTGGTCTAACCCAAGCTTGTTACGTGGGGGCTTGCTCTCAAGAGTGATGTTCCAAAAAGACATGCCCCATTGCACGAGCATCTACCAAACCTCTGCTTCCACAATTCTTGCTAATGTGCCATTGGCCAAATCAGGTCACACAGCTAATCCAGAGTCATTGTGGGTGACCATGAATACTGGGATGTGTGTGGCTCATTGAAGGTCACTGAAGTAAAAACTACCACATTTATTTGATACGTCAGAATTCTTGGCTTATTGGGCAGCTGACATCTGTATAAAAGACCCAACGTTAAGGGGAATGGATACAATCTGAAAATATTTTGTCTTTAACTTCAGTAGATAATGGTTCTTATCAACGAGTAGATTACATAATAGAGACTTGTGGTAGGCTGAGTAATGAGCCGCCAAAATATCCATGTACTAATTCCCAGAACTTGTGGGTGTTATATGGCCAAAGGGACTTTGCAGCTGTGATTAAATTGAGGATCTTGAGTGGGGAGATGTCCTGAATTACCTGAATGGGCTCTAAATGTAATCACAGGTGTCCTCATAGGAGGGAGGTGGAGGAAGACTTGATTGCAGAAGAGGAAGTAGGAGATGTGATAATGGGAGCAAGACGCGGGAGAGATTTAAGGAAAGGTCACCAGCCAAGGAACGCCGGCGGCCTCCAGAAGCTAGAAAAATCCAGAAAATGGATTCCCCTCTAGAACCTCCAGAAGGAACAATGTCAAGATGCCATCACCTTGACATTAGTCCTTAAACACTAAGCTTTATATCTCTTTTTTATGTCAGACCAGAAGAAGCAAATATCAGCTTTGCCCATCTTTGTTTTGCAAACCTCCTCCTTAGTAATCTCTAATCTCACAGACTCCCTTAGAAAAAATAAAATCAATTTAACATTGTTTTCATGCCGTATGAAAAACAATTTTAAGTGAAAAATATTTTACTGTACATCAACGTATTTTAAACATTGTATTATAATCATTTTAATTTACCTTTAAATGTTTATACTGGGACAGATTTCACTTTCCACATTCATTTAGTGATATGCTATATTTAATTCACTTTAAAATAATTGTATTAGGAAAACCAAATTTGTTAACAAATGAATTGTAAAATGGTATTATGTTTACCTTGAAGACTTAATGTATAAAAAATGTATAGATTAAGCCGTTATGGCATTAAAAGACAAAACACAACATGATGCTTGGAGTCTTTGAAATTGTGCTTAAACATCAGTAGGTTATTTTGATGATTTTTAGTTTATTTCCTTTCTAAATGATGGGATTAGAGAAGCTTGCCACTTGCAAGTATTATCTCCAAATAACAAATTGCAGGTGTGAATAGTTTTTGCCTAAGCCAAACTGAATATAATTTTCATTATATTTTCTCCATTTAACATCAGTATGCAGTAGATTACTAGAGTAACTCTGAGGCTATACCCAACATTCTTATCAGGTGCATGCAAACAATGGAGCAAAGATTGGTCATACAGAGGTAAACTTTCAGAATTAGTTTCTTGTTAACTTGGTGATGCAACATCGAAATTCTTTATGCTTCTTGTCTTACTCAAATTCAAATTTTGAAAATAAATGCTTAGAATAACAATTTTAACAAACTGGCAAAGCTACCATTCCTTGCTACTGCTATGCAGCTATTTCCAAACTGAGTCATAAGCATGCTTTTCTGATCCCCACCAGCTACACATGTCACTTAACATGCAATTGGAGGATTGCATTATATTTACGAATATCTTGAAGGGATGTTACTAAATACGTATTGATTTTTTAAAAAGAGCTGGAAACAAACACCATTGCTGCTATTACAATGTGAACCCCAAGTGGCTTTCTAAACAAAAAATAGCTGGAAAATGCTGAAAATGAATAGATACCATACCTGTCCTTGTGGATCTCCCAGCCTAGTAGAGAGATGGACAAGTAATCAATGTGCAAGAATTGATAACTCACTACTGGTGGGCACAAAGTGTGGGAGCACAGAGAACAGGCACTTAACCTGGCTTAGGAATTTCTGGGATGAGTTGCTAAGGGAATTGACGGGATGGCAGGCAAATCAGATCGGCCCAGAAGCCTTCCCTGGTACCCACCCAGGGCCTGAAGGAAATGTCACTGTGGTCCCCAAAAGTCTGTCCCAGCTGATAGCACTGAGTTTTATTGGTTTACTTGTTCATCTTCCTCCACAAACTGGTAAGCTCCTGAAGGGCAGAAACTTTGTCATGGTATCCATAGAGCCTACTGATGCTTAAGAACCATCGGATAAACGGATATATGGAATTCTCTAGGGTAATGAAAATATTTCTTCTCTAAGATGGGCTAATGTTTAAAGATGATATTTTATGTCTATACCACAGTATATTTTAAAATGTGTACTAGTTAGTGTTTCAAATGCCGATAGCAAATATTAGATTCAGGGATGCAGGGCTGGCCAGTTAGCTCACTTGGTTAGACTGTGGTTCTGATAACACCAAGGTCAAGGGTTCAGATACCCATACTAGCCACCTGCCAAAAAAAAAAAAAAAAAGATAACCAAGTATTAGATGCAAGAACAGGGTCAGGAATCCTGGGAGATGCAGAGACAAACAAGACACAGTCACTGCTCTCCAGAAACTTAAGTTTAAACTGGAGGTTTCATGATACNTTGTGCGAACATAATAGAGTGTACTTACACGAACCTAGGTGGTATAGCCTACCACCTAGGCCATATGGTATAGCCGTTATAATCTTATGGGACCACCACCGTATATGCAGTCCGTCATTGAACAAAACATCTTTAATGTGGTGCATGACTGTACTATGATTTTAAAAAGCTGTGCAAGTGCTTTCAGGCTAGGCATGACAGACTG
>NW_007732987.1:120035-120483 GCF_000696425.1 Galeopterus variegatus | reverse complement strand
TGTATGAGAGGACACCTCCTCAAGAGAATGTCAACAGGAATTCTTGTACTCCATAGAGAACGAGTGGAAACAGTAGACTAAGAAATGCTGCTTGCACATGTCCTCTGTATAGACACATTTCCTCTGTCAAATTCTTTATTCTCACTAAATAGTTTGATTATTTTTAGCAGCCCTGTATGTATGTACATGCACATTTGTGTGTGTGTGAGTGTGCAGGTAAAGTGGAAGTAACATAACGGTGGGTATTGATGAATACAATGTCTTCTATTTCTAAGATTCTGATTTCAGTTTTAGATTAAATCCCCCTTTCCTGCTTTCTGTCCCATTGATCAAGCTTTCTCTTTAGGCTTTCATGATTGCATGCTCAGAACATAACGCCTCAGCTCAATCTCAGCAAACCATATTGAGTTGTGGAAACAGCATGGACTTGGGCATTATACTGACCTGG
>NW_007732987.1:117895-119987 GCF_000696425.1 Galeopterus variegatus | reverse complement strand
ACAATGGACAAAGTTTTTCACTCAGTGAAAACTGGAAGAAAAACAAAATCGGATTTTTCTATTTTAACTACTAAAGATACCAGAGGACACTAGTATATAAGGTATGATATTTATTTAGTCAGTTTTTAAGGTGCGGATTTATGTTATATAGAAATCTACAGCAGCACATCCAAAGTAACTTCAGCAAATGGATTTGATTTGAGTCACCTTGTCAGTTTAGAAACAATATCATAAATATAAATGACAAAGTCCCAAGGAAAGGCAACAGACATGCCGCTTTGCTAGCTTTCACAAAACCTAATTTTCCATGCAGTCTCTGGTGCATTAAAAAAATGAAATGTAACATCAGTGTTGAAGGGTGTTTCCAGATGGCCTTTCATTAGCTCCCGAGGAGAAGGCTGCTTCTGTTCTGTATCAACTGCACTCATCACAGCAATTTTCACTTATCTATGCAATAAACTATAATTGTTGCATGAGATGCTAAATGACACTTGGAGTACTGGCCACTGAAATATATTTGGAAATGCCATGTGCATGGCATAGTTTACACGACCACAAAACTGGATTTGCTTTATTTATGTGAAGGTCAGACAATGTCATTAAATGCTTCTCACCCGCCTTTTCCATTATTTCTGCTTTTGACCTCTCTTATAAAAGTTTCATTGAATGTAATATATCTCAGAGGACTTTGAAGTGGGAAAAAATAAATGATTATACTTAAGAGTTTATTCAGCTGAGCACATCCCAACTGTTCAAAACGAGAAAGAAATTCCTTTGTAAAAGCAGGTCAAATTAATTATATTTAAAAATACCGAGGGTAAGGGTAACTCCTTGCCTTACTTTGTCTACTTTCCATGAAATTCCCTGTCATTTTTCAGTGCCTTTCTACTTTTCTAGTTGTACCATTTTCATAAGGATCTTCCTAGGGCAAATTCATTCAAAGTTCCACAAAGGTACAGATTTAAGACCAAACAAATAAATAAAATAAAATAAAATTTAAAAAAAGAAAGATAAAAATGATTCAGGATTTAATAAATATATTTTTGGCTAAATTCTGGATAGACCCTAGATTCTGACGTGTCTTGATTACATGGACATTAAGAATGTGAGAGCAAGGTGATGATAAGTCCCTGATCTGAATAGGAAGAATTAAAGATCACCAAGAATAAAGTATCTAACCAAATAGAAGCCAAGGACTCTCCTGACCATCTTATTACTGTCCTCCAAGGGACCTACATGAAAACCCTGGAATGTGGCTCTCCCAACTCAAAATCTTACCCAAAATACTCAGAGCATTAAGCATTAAGCATAGGGCATTCTGTCCAACATCTACCCTGATCAACTGGTGTTTGTTTCAAATGATCTGGGCACCAAAATAGTTCTGTAGTAAGAGAATAAATTTCCATTAATAATGAATTTCTCACATTGAGGGAGAAGAAAGATGAATAAAAGACTGTGGTATCCTGGAAAGATGACGTCCTCAGTCAAAAAAGGAAAGGTATGGAGGAGACTGAGAGGAAGAATGGGAAAAGTAGGACAAGTGACATTTTCCTAGACTGTGCTGGCTATCTTATACAAACCATCACATTCACCCTAGGGAGAATGTGCATGATACCCAATTACAGATGACAAATGAGGCCCAGAGTGCTTAAATGGCTTTCCAGTTAAGTGGTGGAGTCAAGAGTCGAAACCAGGGACATCATCAAAGTCCGCTCCAGTTCCACAGATGACTGCTTCATTCCCCATTCTACTCCCATTCTCTCCCTGCAGAGCCATTCAGGGCCCCAGTCAGGCTATTTCAGCAGGAACCAGGGACACTTGCCTCTTAGCCATTTTTGCTATTTCTGCTCTGTTGAGATTTGCCTCCCACTTGCTTCTGGTATATAAGGATTGTTCTTACCTGCTGCCCTGTCTTGTTACCTGCTCCAGATGACCCTTGGACCAAAAGCCTCTTATTTCAAACTAAAAATTATTCTTCATTTAAAAGCAAAAAAATAAAAAATAAAAAAAAAATCAAGTATTTGCTCACTAGTTCAATTGCTTGAATGGAATGGGGAGCAGTCTATCAGGAGACAGGGGAGGGGGGATAGTC
>NW_007732987.1:116292-117070 GCF_000696425.1 Galeopterus variegatus | reverse complement strand
GTTCAATTGCTTGAATGGAATGGGGAGCAGTCTATCAGGAGACAGGGGAGGGGGGATAGTCCAGAAGACACAAGGAACAGACTGAAACATGGAGAAGTGCCAGGATACTCTGCATATCCTTAGAAGATAGAAAGTTCTAGTTGTTTATTCAGGGAGGTGTGGACTGGGAACTACAAAGGCAGACAGAATCAAGGAGCTTAAATGGGATTAGCACAGCTCTGGTGAATTCAACTTAGCCAGGGTAAGTGACCTTTTCCTATAGCTGACCCTTTTCCTTCTTCTCCTCTAACAGATGGGAAAACTGACACTGAGAAGGTGAAATCACTTCCTGAACTTTTTACAGCCACGTTGTGGTTGAAGTAATGATTAGGCCCTTAGTTGTCCATATTAAGCTGGCAGCGTATAACAGAACAGTCGACAGCTTCTGAACCCACTGGGGATAGAACTCAACTCAGTGTCTTCTGTGCAGCCTAGGAAATTCTTCCTACCTGCTCCATCCTCTCCCCATCCTCCTAATTCAGGCTCTCCCGAGTTCCAACAAGTCTGACTCCTGGACATGGTCTTTCTGAGTCAGTCCTGCCATGTCATCACTTATGTATAGAACCTTTCTTTCAAGTAATACAGGTGACAGATGATTATACACTTTATAAGATGCAAACAATATAGCAGTGTATAGAGCAAGTGTGAAAAGCTTTCTTTATCCCAGTCCCCAGATGTATTCACAATAAAATGTTATATGTGTATTGTTTATATATTTTTAAATGTTTTGACATTTTTT
>NW_007732987.1:113947-114311 GCF_000696425.1 Galeopterus variegatus | reverse complement strand
CTTTACCAGGTTTCTTGGCATTCCTTAATTTAATCAAGTTGACACCTAGAATTAACTGTCATAAGTCCACCTCTTGTCAACTTGGTATCTATACTTATCTCCTTAAATCATACTTAATCCTCAAATGAGACAATAACGTACTACTTTCACCTAACATGATGCAACTGTCCTGCATACAACTGAGAACACATTAATCCCTTTCCCAGAAGAGGAGGTAAAGTCTTTAGATGATATTTACCCTTCTCCTAATATCCCATGACTTAAATGCAAATACTATGATATAAAGTTAACAATATTTAAATGCTGATATAAAGTCAATAAGTCACATGATAAGGAACAAGAGGAGCAAAAACAAAGATTGCTT
>NW_007732987.1:111852-113674 GCF_000696425.1 Galeopterus variegatus | reverse complement strand
ATTCTTTGGTCAGAATTAATGCTGTGTGGAATACCACAATAGTGGGTAAGGCATTCTGTGAGTCCATGGATGGTAGTTTTGGCCAAACCAAGGCATTTTGTGCTGGGAAGGAAAATCCATATCCAGAGTAAGTATCTATTCCACTAAGGACAAGACACTGCCTCTTCCATGATGAAAGTGGTCCAATGTAATCAATCTGGCACCAGGTAGATGGTTTATCACCCTGGGGAATGGTACTATATTGGGGGGTCAGTGTTGGTCTCTGCTGCTGGCAGATTGGGCATGCAGCAGTTTCCATAGCCAGGTCATTCCTGGTGAGTGGAAGTCCATGTTGTTGAGAGCAGGGATAACCTCCATCCCTGCCACCATGGCCACTCTTCCCACTGGGCAGTGACAGGGTGACTGGAGAAACAGGCTGAGTAGTATCCACAGAACAGGTAATTCTATCCACCTGATAATTAAAATCCTCTTCTGCTAAAGTCACTCTTTGGTGGGCATTCACATAGGAAACAAATGTCTCCACATCCTTTGTCCACTCAGAGAGGTCTGTCCACATACCTCTTTCCCAAATTTCCTTCTCATCAATTTTCTAATCATGTTCCTTCCAAGTCCCTGACCATCTAGCCAAACCATTGGCTACAGCCCATTAATAGATATATAATTGCACATCTGTTCATTTCTCCTTCCAAGCAATGTGCACAATCAGGTGCACTGCCTGAAGTTCTGCCTATTGAGAAGATTTCCCCTCACCACTGTCCTTCAGTGATGTCCNCCCTTGGCTTGGTGTCACCCGCACCACGCTCAGCCAGTGAGCGCACTGGCCATTCCTATATCGGATCCGAACCCGCGGCGGGAGCGTCGCTGCGCTCTCAGCGTCGCACTCTCCTGAGTGCGCCATGGGGCCGGCCCTTGACATTTTTTTAATAGATGGGACAATTAAATGTATGATTTTATGAATTGCCTTTTATAAAAAATTAAATATGCCTTATGTCAACGAGCGTGGATCTACCCCATTCATTTTAATTCTCCATGATATTTCAGAATTATAGTTAGGTAGCAGTTCTTAAATTGATGAATGTGAGAGTTGTTTCTATGTTTTCACCTAGCTGAATGTTTATTTCAAATTGATTCCCAGGATTGGAATTGTTGGCTCAATGCTTTTCAGCATTAATATTTATTCTTTTATTAAAGAATAGAATAAGCCTCTTTGCAGTGTCCTAAATATGATAGGAAAAGCTATAATAGTATGTCAGCATGGTCAGTTATCTTTTTAGAAAAGAGGGAGTAAGGTGACCTCACCCCAAGTGAGCAGTGACCAGGTCATATCCTTGGAGATCTCTTTCAGATGGCATTATCTGTGTTTACTTCTCCTAAGATAGGAAGTTTCTACTGGCCAGATCCTTGAAGTATGAGAATAACCTCACCTATGGAGTACTGGAAAACCAGTGCAAGTAAAATATGATTATTTCTTAATATTACTCAGAGTTGGAAACAAAAAATATATTGTTTTGGAAACACGCTTTGGTCTTATATTTGCCTTTTGGAGCTCTGCAACTTTTACTCCCTGCTTCATGGAAAGAATCAGTAAAGAAATAAGACTGATGAAAAGATAAAAATTTAATGCTCCTGATATTGGGTCAACAATTTCGCAAAACAACAAGATGATTTGCTTGTCATACTTTGAGTTTGTGCTGGAGTTTTTATTTTTTTAGAGAGACCAAAACTCTGAAGTCAGAGGGCACCATTCAGAGGTTGAATGCAAGTGGAGAGGCTCACTATGTAAGCGGATTGACAGAATTGACTGCAGCACAGTTGAGTCCAA
>NW_007732987.1:109758-111035 GCF_000696425.1 Galeopterus variegatus | reverse complement strand
AGTGGAGAGGCTCACTATGTAAGCGGATTGACAGAATTGACTGCAGCACAGTTGAGTCCAAGTTCTTGACATCAGCTCTCAGGGGCCTCAAAGTTAGGGCCCATATTTAAATATCTCACTCCTGTTTGTCTGCCTCTCGTGTGTTCTGTTCCACGGAATTCTGCTTCTCAGCTAGAGGGCATAGCTGGAGGTCTGGGTCACTTAATTTCAAGCATATTATCAACTTAAGTTTATGATGACACACACAAGAGGATATAAACAATGGTGACATTTTGAAAAATATCTGTTCCCTTTTCAGAATCACTGAAAACAGTGGTTTGAAGATCAGATGGAGGGCATAACACTACGATTTTTCTTACTTAGGAAAACAGAAATATTGTGACAATGATTTGGGGATGAGATAAAAATGAAACACTTTTTTTGTTTATTTATTTTTTATTACAGCCTCAGAAAATGTGGCTATTACTTGATGTATTATCTCCAGAATTTACTGAAATTTTATAATGTGCCATGTACCTATTTTGTTTTAATTTACTCTTCATTTCTTTAGTTTCTTTATTTAACCAATTACCCCTCAAATATTTATTTAGCATATGTTATGTGGTAACACATCACAGATACGTAACCAATTGGATACCATTGTATTAGTCAGGGTTCTACAAGGAGACAGAATCAATAGAATATGTCATAAATACATGAGAGGGGATTTATCAGGGGAATTAGCTCAAGTGATTGTGGAAAATCCCATGAGAGGCTGTCTGCAAACTGGATGCCGGTACCAAGGTTCAGTCCAAGTCTGAAGGCCTCAGAACCAAGGGAGCTGCTGGTGCCATTGGTGTAAGTCCTGGAACACAAATGCTGAAGAATCTCAAGCTCTAATGTCCATGGACAGGAGAGAAGAGTATATCCCAGCTCCAGTAGATAGAGAGAGTGATTTGCCTTTTTTGTCCATTTTTTAAATTCTCTCTGGGCCTCCGGTGGATTGGATAGTTCCCACCCATACTGAGGGTGGATCTTTCTCACCCAGTCCACTCAGGCTTTCATGCTAATCTCTTCTAGAAACACCTTCATGGACACACCTAAAAAGAGAGCTTTACCAGGTTTCTTGGCATTCCTTAATTTAATCAAGTTGACACCTAGAATTAACTGTCACAAGTCCACCCCTTGTCAACTTGGTATCTATACTTATCTCCTTAAATCATACTTAATCCTCAACTGAGACAATAACGTACTACTTTCACCTAACATGATGCAACTGTCCTGCATACAACTGAGAA
>NW_007732987.1:107812-109050 GCF_000696425.1 Galeopterus variegatus | reverse complement strand
TATATATATAGAATATATACAGACAGACATATTTTTAACACAATAGGAAGGACAATTACAATCCTCATTTCTTAACTGGTCAGATGGTTGAAGCTGGTATTTATAACTACCTTCTACTACCCATTATTCATCTATTATTTATTTTTAATTTCTTTTAAATTTATTTTTTATTAGCACATTCACTGTTACAAATCATACTTATTCTTGATACCCCTTATCCAATCTCCCCCTCTCCCTACTCCTCCCTTTTCCCCCTCCCTTCTCCTCCCCTCCCCTCTAATAACCATTTTCTCCATCTGATAGATCAACTGTTTCTCTGTTGGTTTGTTGCCTAGACGATCTGTCCAGTACTGAGACAGGTGTGATCAAGTCCTCCCCTATTATCGTAAATAAAGTGCTTCTTCTATTACTCTAGAGTATGATTTGTGAAGAGAGAGGACCTCTTCTTCCTTTGTTTTTTTAGTCTCTGCTGGTGCCTCTCCTTGTGTCAATGCAGGTGAGAATCAGGCATGCCATCTGCACAGTGGCTGTGACTGCTCCTACAGAGACTAGCTGCTTTTATGGCAGCCATGGCAGTTGTGGTGTTTATGGTGGGCTACCCACATGGAAATGGTGCTTTTGGTGTTGGCTTTACCTGGTTGTGGCTGGGTTTGGCTTCCCCCGACTCCATGCCTCAGGACCCCGGCAGGGGCCCAGGGCTTCCACTACCCATTCTGTATTCCCTTTGTCTTCAGCAAGCACTTCAGGTGGTTGTAGTTATTTACCCAGTGGAGTGACCTTCATCCCTGAAGAGCCTGGGTCATTCATAGTCTTGCCTGGATTTGTTTGTTGTAATTCTCCATTGACCTTAATCACAGGACATGGTAGTACTAAGAGATACCCTGAGGGATCTCCTGTGTTCCAAATGTAATCTTCCTTACCTCCATGTGAAGTAGTAGTCCAATTTCCCCTCAGTAGTCTGGGTCAATCACCCTAGCCCAACACTGTAACTCCTTTCTTGGCCTATTGACTTAGAGGCATGAGGAGCCCAAAGCTTCTGGGTGGCAGACTTAACTTCCAGCTCACTGGGATCATTTTTGTGTCTCCTGATGAAAGCATTTCTCCCACTGGAACCAAGACCTCTAGATCAGCAGAGCATAGTCACAGGGACAGAAAACAAAAATTTTACTGGTGGGTCCCTAGGAGTAATGGTGAATGGTGCCACTTCTGTTTCCACCCCT
This sequence comes from Galeopterus variegatus, assembly GCF_000696425.1. Taxonomy (NCBI): domain Eukaryota; kingdom Metazoa; phylum Chordata; class Mammalia; order Dermoptera; family Cynocephalidae; genus Galeopterus; species Galeopterus variegatus. The sequence continues at coordinate 107,830 of NW_007732987.1, read as the reverse complement.
TGATTCCTGGACCTGTGA
>NW_007732987.1:105227-107215 GCF_000696425.1 Galeopterus variegatus | reverse complement strand
ATTCTTTGGTCAGAATTAATGCTGTGTGGAATACCACAATAGTGGGTAAGGCATTCTGTGAATCCATGGATGGTAGTTTTGGCCAAACCAAGGCATTTTGTGCTGGGAAGGAAAATCCATATCCAGAGTAAGTACCTATTCCACTAAGGACAAGACACTGCCTCTTCCATGATGAAAGTGGTCCAATGTAATCAATCTGGCACCAGGTAGATGGCTTATCACCCTGGGGAATGGTGCTATATTGGGGGGTCAGTGTTGGTCTCTGCTGCTGGCAGATTGGGCATGCAGCAGTTGCCATAGCCAGGTCATTCCTGGTGAGTGGAAGTCCATGTTGTTGAGAGCAGGGATAACCTCCATCCCTGCCACCATGGCCACTCTTCCCACTGGGCAGTGACAGGGTGACTGGAGAAACAGGCTGAGTAGTATCCACAGAACAGGTAATTCTATCCACCTGATTATTAAAATCCTCTTCTGCTAAAGTCACTCTTTGGTGGGCATTCACATAGGAAACAAATGTCTCCACATCCTTTGTCCACTCAGAGAGGTCTGTCCACATACCTCTTTCCCAAATTTCCTTCTCATCAATTTTCTAATCATGTTCCTTCCAAGTCCCTGACCATCTAGCCAAACCATTGGCTACAGCCCATTAATAGATATATAATTGCACATCTGTTCATTTCTCCTTCCAAGCAATGTGCACAATCAGGTGAACCATTGGCTACAGCCCATTAATAGATATATAATTGCACATCTGTTCATTTCTCCTTCCAATGTGCACAATCAGGTTCACTGCCTGAAGTTCTGCCTATTGAGAAGATTTCCCCTCACCACTGTCCTTCAGTGATGTCCCAGAAAGGGGTTGTAGTGCCGCAGCTGTCCACTTTTGAGTGGTGCCTGCATATCATGCAGAAGCATCTGTAATCCAGGCCCAAATAGACTATATTCTCTCATTGCTTGAAAGAGACTGTCAAATCAAATCAAGAAAAACCTTAATGTATACAGTTTAAAAGAAATAATTGTACAACAAAGTAATTTGAAAGTTTGAACAAGTGAATGGGCAAAGACAAAGGCAGATATATTAATATTAGACAAGATGAAATTTAATGTTAAAATCTCTAACCAGGAAATGGAGGGTTATTAGGTTTTGATAAAAGGGTAGGTTAAGAATATATAATTAAATATATATAAAAATTATATATATTATTCTATGTAAGATAGCAGCTAACCATAAAAAATAAATATTAGAAATGCAAGACCTTCATAAAAGTATAATTTTAGTTTGAAACATCAATGCATCTTTTTGAACATTGCATAAACCTAATTCACAAAAAAATAAGTAAGGTCAGAGAAAAATTGCAGAGTACAATTTATGAACTATATAAATTAAGGTTTTCTCTTTCAATTTGACAGTCTCTTTCATGCAATGGGAGAATTTTGTCTACTTGTTGTTAGTGTAATGATGATTTTATTCCTCTTCTCACTTTCTGATTTATGTTGTTCTTATGCTTTTCCTTTATCCTAATTTTAATTGGTTTGCATCATTCCATTCTTTATCTTGTTTATTTGGAAGATCTCTTGTACTATTCCAGTACATTATCAGTTACCTTTCTTTTCTTGTACTTATAATCTTACATGAATTTCTCTAATACTTTTTGAAAAATAAGACGGTAGACATTTTCTTACCAAGAGGCACTGTTTCTCTCCATTACCCCACTTCTGGTACCAGTTTTCTATATTAGCCTATTTCTGTTGCTTATAACAAAAATACCTGGAACTGGGTAGTTTATATGAAATGAAATTTATTACTTACAGTTGCAGAGGCTGGGAAGTCCAAAGTCCAGGAAACACATCTGGTGAGAGTCTTCTTTGATGGTGGCTTTATAGCAATGCTGGAGTGTCAGATGGCAGAAAATGATGGAGTAGAGAGAAACTCATGTGTTCTCCTTTTAAAGACCTTGGAATCACACCCCTGACTACCATTATTAATC
>NW_007732987.1:92766-104895 GCF_000696425.1 Galeopterus variegatus | reverse complement strand
AAACTCATGTGTTCTCCTTTTAAAGACCTTGGAATCACACCCCTGACTACCATTATTAATCGATTCACTGTGGCATGGTCCTACAGTTCAATCACCTCTTCAAGGCCCCACCTTCAATTACCATAATATAATTTCTCACCATCTTTACACTGTCACAGTGGGGACTAAGTTTTGGGGTGACATCAATTCATAGCACCCATATACAGGAATTCCATGTAATCTATCTTCTTCTCTTCCTTTCTTCCTCTCTCCCTCCCTCTTTCCCTTCCTTTCTTCTTTTTTCCTTTCTTTCTTCCTCTCCTTCCTTCTCTCCTTTCCTCCCTCTTTCTACTCACTCTTTCTTTATGTACATATTTAATGAGTGTTTGTTATATGCCAGACAATTTTATAAGCACTAATAAATAGTGTTGACTAAGGTGATCTTACAGTCCAATGTGGCTGCCAGACAGAGGACAAATATCCATTAATCAAGCAACTTAGTTTTAGATGGAGATGGCTACTGTGAGGAAAATGAAACAGGGTGAGGTAACCAAAGTTGATAAGTGGTCTGGGGTGGGGGGTGTGGAAAAAGAAACATTAGGCCAGGGAAGACCTTTGCAAGGAGGTGTATGGGGGAAAGTAACAAGGGGGTTAAGGGCAGAAATCTGTGCAGTGTTCATTCTTTCAAACTGTACAACTAAAATTTGCTTTTAGGTAACTGCATTTTTGGAATTTGTACTGATAATCTCACTCTTATTTTAGTGAGTGGGTCTCTAAAACTTCTCCCATCACCTCTGCAGTAATGTTCTTAATCTACTCTACTTCTGGGTCAATGTTGTGGAAAAGCAAAATATTTCAGCCCCCAAATATATTTCTTTGACATATTTCAAGGTGGCAATTTGGAAAGACAGGAAAAACAGCCTTCTGGCTTGCCTTATTTTTCCAGTCTTTCCAAATTAGCCATCTTAAAATATGTCAAAGAAATATATTTTGGACTAGATAAAATTCCTCTCATCTTGTTTTTATTTCCTGGCACTTGGTTTGTGATCAAGTGAGAGTATTCTCTCTTGGCCTCCACAATCCAGGGGTGTGGGTGTCAGCTCACGTCTGGTGGCCACTTTGATTTAACTGGGAAACAGTGCACACTCTTTGTTCTGAACATATAAAGCTCTCAGGAGAGTTTGTCATAAAAGGCCCAGTACATAAGGGCTTTTGTCACCTCAACCTTGTTTTGTTTGTGCTGGGAAACTCTCTTTCCAGTATTTCCTCTCCAGGGTCACAGATTAGCAGGTCTGTGATTAGAGGATCCTCATTTTCAGTTGGGGACTGAATACTTCAACTACCTGTGGCAACAAGAGTCTTTTGCTATGTCAGCCTATCTCTGGGAGTGAATTTTCAGGGATCATCAAGGCTTCCTCTTCTATAGCCTCTCCAAGACCTCCTGGTCTTTGTAGGCTAAGCTACTATTGAATTGGGTGCACCACTGGGGGGATCCTAAATTGTCTCTGGGCAGGCAATGGATCCTTTGAATTGGCTATGTTCAAAACAGAGCTTTTTAGAAAGCTCTTGTCTTAAGCAGCTGTCTTATAGGTATGAGTGAAAAGATTAATATAAGGACTAGCCTTAAAAACTTTCTTGACTCTGTGGTGTAATGATTAGGATTCAGTGCTTTCACCGTCACTGCCCAAGATCTATTCCCAATCAGAGAACTAATCCCTTGGAGATATAACTTTCTTTGAAATGAAGTTAATATCCAGAAAAGTAGCTAACAGCATTTGAGCAGAGATTGAATTTGAAACAAAGTTTAGACCCATCACAAAATTCCTTTAACTCAGGAGAGAAGCATTTACAAAAGTTAGTTTAAATTGTTTGTCAGATTTGCTTTTGATTTGAAATTTTGGTTTATAATGTGTTAGGAACTTTTTTTGTTCAACTTATCTCTGGGCTCAATGAATGAGCTCATTTGTGATTAGCGTACTGACTGGTTCTGGATTCTGAAGCAGTTTCTTTGCACCACTTTGGTTTTGTTTAAGTATATTTTCTTTAAGGCCTCTATTTCTCTCTGTGGATTTTTGCTTCTCCCCAAAGGAACTGTTTAGTCAGCTGAACCCCTTTTTCTTTTTTTAATTAAAAAAATTTTTTTTTCCTTTTTTTTTTCGTGACCGGCAACGGATCGCAACCCTCAGTGTCACGCCCGTACCGGACCGGGACCGGCAACGGGATCGCAACCCTCAGTGTTGTGCCCGCACCTTGCTCAGCCAGTGAGCGGCTGGTCTGTATGTGGGATCCGAACCCTCGGCGGGAGCACCGCCGTGCTCCCAAGCGGTGCACTGTAGCAGTGCGCCACTGGGCCGGCCCCAAACCCCTTTTTCTTAAACTTCTGTTAACTACGCACTCCCTCTATATACTTCTCTTGTTGGTGTTTTCACCAAGGACTCTGTGGCCTCCTGAGAAACACAGCCATGGCATACTAATGATGTATTTTGGGGTCTGCTGCCTTCTTCTCAGACCCCCAAGAATAAACTGGCTTTGCCCTATTTTATAATTGGCTCAGCCATTGGCTGAGTAATCCGGTTAAGAAACAAAAACTAGATTAAAGGCAACCTGTCTAACTAGATGGTCTCTAAAATATGACTTTCTGGTATTCAACTTCTAGGCTCATCTGTGTATATCCTAAAATTCTATGTTAAATTCTATGATTTTATTTTGTCCTTACATTTTTTTTTAATCTTACACTGTATCTCCTCTGACACACCCAAACTCCTTGGAAAAATTTGCACTCTTTCTCTGTAAATTTGCTATCTTGCTTTCTCTAAAATGTGGTTAGAGCTTCAGCCATGTGGGGCAGATAAGCTTTGACTTGTTTCATTTAGAAACACCATTCCAATCCAATGGTTCCTTATTTTATTTTACTTTTTTATTCAAAATATTTTAACATTTACTTGTACATATTTGTGAGGTACAGTATGTTGTTTCATACATGCACATACTACACAATGATTCACTTAGGGTAGACAGCACAGATTCATATCCACTAGTCCACCACTTTTCCTCCTCACTGCTACCATCCCCTGCCCTCTGGTAACCATTATTCTACTCTTTCTAGTTCTATGAGAACCACTTTCCCCCCTTAGATTCCACATATGAGTGATATCATGTGGTGTTTGGCTTTTTGTGCCTGACTTACTTCACTTAACGTGATGGTTTCCAGTTCCATCCATGATGCTGCAAATATATCATTTTTTTTAATAGCTGAGTAGTACTCCCTAGTGTAATTGTACCACAGGTTTTTTTAATCCATTCATCCACTGATTGGTGTTTAGGTTGATTCCATCTTTTGGTTATTGTGAATAGTCCTGCAATGAACATGGGAGAGCATGTGTCTTTTTGATATATTGATTTCATTTCCTATGGGTATATAATCGGTAGACGGATAGCTGGGTCATAGGGCCGATCTATTTTTAGTTCTCTGAGGAAACTCCATACTGTTTTCCACAGTGGCTATATTAATTTTACAGTCCCACCAGCAATGTAGGAGAGTTCCTTTTTCTCCACATCATCGCCAGCATTGTTATTTTTGTCTTGTTGATATTACCTATTCTAACTGGGGTAAGATGATATCTCATTGTGGTTTTAATTTGCATTTGCCTGATGATTAGTGATGTTGAGCAATTTTTCATGTGCCTTTTGCCCATTTGTATGCCTTCTNACCATAATATAATTTCTCACCATCTTTACACTGTCACAGTGGGGACTAAGTTTTGGGGTGATATCAATTCATAGCACCCATATACAGGAATTCCATGTAATCTATCTTCCCAACTCCATCCTACCATCTATATGCTTTTCTCTCTCTCTCTTCCTTTCTTCCTCTCTCCCTCCCTCTTTCCCTTCCTTTCTTCTTTTTTCCTTTCTTTCTTCCTCTCCTTCCTTCTCTCCTTTCCTCCCTCTTTCTACTCATTCTTTCTTTATGTACATATTTAATGAGTGTTTGTTATATGCCAGACAATTTTATAAGCACTAATAAATAGTGTTGACTAAGGTGATCTTACAGTCCAATGTGGCTGCCAGACAGAGGACAAATATCCATTAATCAAGCAACTTAGTTTTAGATGGTGATGGCTACTGTGAGGAAAATGAAACAGGGTGAGGTAACCAAAGTTGATAAGTGGTCTGGGGTGGGGGGTGTGGAAAAAGAAACATTAGGCCAGGGAAGACCTTTGCAAGGAGGTGTATGGGGGAAAGTAACAAGGGGGTTAAGGGCAGAAATCTGTGCAGTGTTCATTCTTTCAAACTGTACAACTAAAATTTGCTTTTAGGTAACTGCATTTTTGGAATTTATACTGATAATCTCACTCTTATTTTAGTGAGTGGATCTCTAAAACTTCTCCCATCACCTCTGCAGTAATGTTCTTAATCTACTCTACTTCTGGGTCAATGTTGTGGAAAAGCAAAATATTTCAGCCCCCAAATATATTTCTTTGACATATTTCAAGGTGGCAATTTGGAAAGACAGGAAAAACAGCCTTCTGGCTTGCCTTATTTTTCCAGTCTTTCCAAATTAGCCATCTTAAAATATGTCAAAGAAATATATTTTGGACTAGATAAAATTCCTCTCATCTTGTTTTTATTTCCTGGCACTTGGTTTGTGATCAAGTGAGAGTATTCTCTCTTGGCCTCCACAATCCAGGGGTGTGGGTGTCAGCTCACGTTTGGTGGCCACTTTGATTTAACTGGGAAACAGTGCACACTCTTTGTTCTGAACATATAAAGCTCTCAGGAGAGTTTGTCATAAAAGGCCCAGTACATAAGGGCTTTTGTCATCTCAACCTTGTTTTGTTTGTGCTGGGAAACTCTCTTTCCAGTATTTCCTCTCCAGGATCACAGATTAGCAGGTCTGTGATTAGAGGATCCTCATTTTCAGTTGGGGACTGAATACTTCAACCACCTGTGGCAACAAGAGTCTTTTGCTATGTCAGCCTATCTCTGGGAGTGAATTTTCAGGGATCATCAAGGCTTCCTCTTCTATAGCCTCTCCAAGACCTCCTGGTCTTTGTAGGCTAAGCTACTATTGAATTGGGTGCACCACTGGGGGGATCCTAAATTGTCTCTGGGCAGGCAATGGATCCTTTGAATTGGCTATGTTCAAAACAGAGCTTTTTAGAAAGCTCTTGTCTTAAGCAGCTGTCTTATAGGTATGAGTGAAAAGATTAATATAAGGACTAGCCTTAAAAACTTTCTTGACTCTGTGGTGTAATGATTAGGATTCAGTGCTTTCACCGTCACTGCCCAAGATCTATTCCCAATCAGAGAACTAATCCCTTGGAGATATAACTTTCTTTGAAATGAAGTTAATATCCAGAAAAGTAGCTAACAGCATTTGAGCAGAGATTGAATTTGAAACAAAGTTTAGACCCATCACAAAATTCCTTTAACTCAGGAGAGAAGCATTTACAAAAGTTAGTTTAAATTGTTTGTCAGATTTGCTTTTGATTTGAAATTTTTGTCTATAATGTGTTAGGAACTTTTTCTGTTCAACTTATCTCTGGGCTCAATGAATGGGCTCATTTGTGATTAGCGTACTGACTGGTTCTGGATTCTGAAGCAGTTTCTTTGCACCACTTTGGTTTTCTTTAAGTATATTTTCTTTAAGGCCTCTATTTCTCTCTGTGGATTTTTGCTTCTCCCCAAAGGAACTGTTTAGTCAACTGAACCCCTTTTTCTTAAACTTCTATTAACTATGCACTCCCTCTATATACTTCTCTTGTTGGTGTTTTCACCAAGGACTCTGTGGCCTCCTGAGAAACACAGCCATGGCATACCAATGATGTATTTTGGGGTCTGCTGCCTTCTTCTCAGACCCCTAAGAGTAAACTGGCTTTGCCCTATTTGATAATTGGCTCAGCCCTTGGCTGAGTAGTCCAGTTAAGAAACAAAAACTAGATCAAAGGCAACCTGTCTAACTAGATGTTCTCTAAAATATGACTTTCTGGTATTCAACTTCTAGGCTCATCTGTGTATATCCTAAAATTCTATGGTAAATTCTATGATTTTATTTTTGTCTTGACATTTTTTTTAAATCTTTCACTGTGTCTTCTCTGACACACCCAAACTCCTTGGAAAAATTTGCACTCTTTCTCTGTAAATTTGCTATCTTGCTTCCTCTAAAATGTGGTTAGAGTTTCAGCCTTGTGGGGCAGATCAGCTTTGACTTGTTTCATTTAGAAACACCGTTCCAATCCAATGGTTCTTTATTTTATTTTACTTTTTTATTCAAAACATTTTAACATTTACTTGTACATATTTGTGAGGTACAGTATGTTGTTTCATACATGCACATACTACACAATGATTCACTTAGGGTAGACAGCACAGCTTCATATCCACTAGTCCACCACTTTTCCTCCTTACTGCTCCCATCCCCTGCCCTCTGGTAACAATTATTCTACTCTCTTTAGTTCTATGAAAACCACTTTTCCCCCCTTAGATTCCACATATGAGTGATATCATGTGGTATTTGGCTTTTTGTGCCTGACTTACTTCACTTAATGTGATGGTTTCCAGTTCCATCCATGATGCTGCAAATATGTCATTTTTTTTTAAATAGCTGAGTAGTACTCCATAGTGTAATTGCACCACAGGTTTTTTTAATCCATTCATCCACTGATTGGTGTTTAGGTTGATTCCATCTTTTGGTTATTGTGAATAGTCCTGCAATGAACATGGGAGAGCATGTGTCTTTTTGATATATTGATTTCATTTCCTATGGGTATATAATCAGTAGAGGGATAGCTGGGTCATAGGGCAGATCTATTTTTAGTTCTCTGAGGAAACCCCATACTGTTTTCCACAGTGGCTATATTAATTTTACAGTCCCACCAGCAATGTAGGAGAGTTCCTTTTTCTCCACATCATCACCAGCATTGTTATTTTTGTCTTGTTGATATTACCTGTTTTAACTGGGGTAAGATGATATCTCATTGTGGTTTTAATTTGCATTTCCCTGATGATTAGTGATGTTGAGCAATTTTTCATGTGCCTTTTGCCCATTTGTATGCCTTCTTTTTAGAGATGTCTGTTCAGGTCCTTTGCTCATTTTTTAATTGGGTTATTTGTACTTTTGTTTTTGAGTTGTTCAAGTTCCTGATATATTCTGGATATTAGCTCCTTGTATGATGTATAGTTTGCAAACACTTTTTCCCATTCTGTAGGTTGTCTCTTCATTTTGTTGACAGCATCCCTTGCTGTGAAGAAGTTTTTTAGTTTGATGTAGTTCCATTTATGTATTTTTTTGCTTTGGTTATCTGTGCTTTTGTAGTCTCACTCAAAAAAGCACTGCCCACTCCCATTTTGTGTGGCATTTCCCCAGTTTTCTTCTAGTAGTTTCATAGTTTGGAGTCTGACATGTAGGTCTTTGATCCATTTTGAGTTGACTTTTGTGTATATTGAGAGATCAGGGTCTAATTTCAATCTTCTGTCTATGGATATTGAGTTTTCCCAGCACCATTTGTTGAAGAGGCCGAACATTCCCTAATGTATATTTTTGGCACATTTGTTGAAAATCAGTTGGCTGTAAATGTGTGACTAATTATTTCAGGGCTCTCTGTTCTATTTCATCAGTCAGTTCATCTGTTTTCAGGCCAGTACCATGTTGTTTTTCTTACTATAGCTTTATAGTATATTTTAAAGTTGGGAAGTGTGTTGCCTTCCAGTTTGTTCTATTGTTCAAGATTTTTTAAAGCTATATGGGGTCTTTTGTAGTTCCATACAAGTTTTAAGATTGTTTTTTCTATTTCTGTGGTGAATGTCATTGGTATTTTGATAGGGATTGTGTTGAATGTGTAGGTTGCTTTGTATAATATAGACATTGTGATGATAGTTCTTCCAACCCACAAACATGGGATATTTTTCCATTTGTTTGTGTCCTCTTCAGTTTTTTTCATCAATGTTTTATAGTTTTCATTGTAGATGTCTTTCACCTCCTTGGTTAAATTTACCCCTAGGCATTTCATTTTTTTGCTAGATATTGTAAATGGGATTACTTTCATGATTTCTTCTTCATATATTGTATTATTGACACATAGGAAGGTTATTAATTTTTGTATGTTGATTTTGTATTATGCCACTATACTGAATTCATTTATTAGTTCTAGTAATTTTTTGGTGGAGTTTTAAGAGTTTTCTACGTATAGGATCATATCATATGCAAATAGGGATAGTTTGACTTCTTCCTGATTTAAATACCCTTTATTGCTTTCTCTTGCTTTATTGTGTGGGCTAGAACTTCTAGTACTATGTTGAGTAAGCATAGGGAAAGTGAGAATGCTTGTCTTATTCTAAATCTTAGAGGAAAAGCCTCTAATTTTTGTTCACTCAGTATGATATTGGTTGTGTGTTTGTTGTAAATGGCCTTTACTGTGTTGAGGTACATTTCTTCTGTATCTAATTTGTTGAGTGTTTTATCATGAAGAAGTGTTGGATTTTATCAAACACTTTATCTGGGTGTATTGAAATGATCATGTTTTTCCCTCCATTCTGTTGATGTGATGTATCTTTTTTTTCTAGATTTGCATATGGTGAATCATTTTTGCATCCTTGGGATGAATCCATTTGGTCATGGTGGATGATCTTAATGTATTGCTGGATTCTGTTTGCTAGGATTTTGCTGAGGATCTTTGTGTCTGGGTTCATTAAGGATGTTGGTCTGTAGTTTTCATTTTCTGTTGTGTCTTCTTCCAATTTTGCCATGAGAGTAATGGTGGCTTTGTAGAATGGTTTTAGAATTATTCCCTCCTCTTAAATTTTCTGGTGAATATTTGAGAAGAATTGGTATTAGTTCTTTAAATTTTTGGTAGAATTTGGCGGTGAAGCCATCTGTTCCTGGGATTTTCTTTGTTGGAAGACTTTTTATTACTGTTTTAATCCCATTACTCATTATTGGTCTACTTATGTTTTCTAGTTCTTCATGACTCACCTTTGGTAAGTTGTATGTGTCCAGGAATCTATACATTTCTTCTAGATTTTCTAGTATGCTTGCCCATAGTTTTTCATAGTAGTCTCATGATCCTTTGTATTTCCGTGGCATCAGTTGTAATGTCTCCTTTTTTATTTCTGATTCTATTTATTTGAGTCTTCTCTCTCTCATCGTCATTGGTCTAACTAAAGATTTATTGATTTTGCTTATCTTTTCAAAAAACCAACTCTTTGTTTCATCAATCTTTTGTATTGTTTATTTTTAAATCTCATTTATTTCCACTCTGATCTTTGTTATTTTTTCTTTCTACGATTTTGGGTTTGGTTTGTTTTTATTTTTTTAGTTCCTTGAAGTCTAATGTTAGGTTGTTTATTTGGAGTCTCTCTTCTTTTTTGATGGAGGCATTTACTGCTATAAACTTTTCTCTTAGAACAGCTTTTGATGTGTCCCAAAGGCTCTGGTGTGTTGTGTTTTCATTTTCATTTGTCTCTAGAAATGTTTTACTTTCCTTGTTGATTTCTGCTTTGATCCATTTGTTGTTTAGAAGTATATTGCTTAATTCTACCTATTTGTATAGTTTCTAGTGTCCCTTTTGTTGTTTATTCCTACTTTTATTCCATTGTGGTTGGATGAAATAGCTGATATGATTTTTTAAGTTTGTTAAGGGTTGTTTTGTGTCGTAGCATATGATCTATTCTAGAGAATGTTCCATGTGCTGCTGAGAAGAATGTATATTCTGTAGCTGTTGGAGGAAATGTTCTATAAATGTCCATTAGGTCGAGTGGAAATTAATTCTGATGTTTTCTGTTTAATTTTATGTCTGGATCATCTGTCCTTTGCTGAAAGTAGGGTGTTAAAGTTTCCAACTATTATTGTTTTGTAATCTGTCTCTTCCTTTTGGTCCAATAGTAATTGCTTTATATAACTGGGTGCTCCAGAGTTGGGTGCATATATATTTAGAATGGGATATCAAACTGTTGGATTGATCCTTTTATCATTATATAGTGATCTTCCTTATCTATTTTTGCTTTTCTTGGCTTGAAGTCTATTTTATGTGACATAGGTACAGCTACTCCTGCTCTTTTTTGGTTTCCATTTGCAAGAAATATCTTTTTCCATCCCTTCACTTTCAGCTAGTGTGTGTCTTTATATGTGAAGTGAGTTTCTTGTAGGTAGCATTTTGTTGGTTCTTGTTTTAATATCCATTCAGCCACTCTGTGTCTTTTAATTGGGACATTTATTCCATTTACATTTAGAGTTATTATTGATATACAGGGACTCATTACTGCCATTTTGTTATTTTTTTTTGGTTATTTTGTAGATCCTTTTCCCCAGTGTTTCTGTCTTCCTTTGAGGTCAAGTGGTTTTCTCTAGCTTTACATTTTGATCTCTCATTATTTATTTTTAGTATGTCTCATAAGTTTTTGTGTTATGGTTACCATGAGGCTTACAAGAAACATGTTATAGTTATAAGAAATTATTTTAGACTAATAACAACTTAACTTAGATATCTAAGATAAAAGAAAAAAAAAACAAAGCCAACTCTATGATTTAGTATTATTTCCCTCCTCCCCTTAACTTTTGACAATTTTTTGTTCCAAATTATATCTTTTAATATTGCCTGTCTCTTATATGTTGTTTTATATGTTATTGTCTTGTTAGGTTTGCCCTTTAGTCCTCATACTAAAGATGTAAATAGTTTATTCACCATCTTTACAACATTGAGGCATTCTGAGATTGTTTGTATATTTACTTTACTTTACTTTACTTTATATAACTTCAGATGTTTTCTTGCTACTCTTTAGCATTGTTTTCTTTCAGATTCAAGAGTTCTCTTTAGCATTTCTTGTAGGGCAGGTCTAGTATTGATGACTTCCCTTATTTTTTGTTTGTCTGGGAAAGACTTTATTTGTCCTTCATATTTGAAGGTTAGTTTCTCTGGATACAGAATTCTTGACTGATAGTCTTTTTTGTTCAGCACTTTACATATATCATCCCATTCCCTTCTGTCCTATCGGGTTTCTACTGAGAAATCTACTGAGAGATGTGCTGGGGCTCTGTTGAGTGTTATGTGTTTCTTTTCTATTTCTGCCTTCAGTATTCTCTGTTTGTCTTTGATTTTTAATAATTTGATTATGATGTGTCTTGGGGTGCTCCTCTTTGGATTGAATTTGATTGGCAGCCTCTGAGCTTCCCATATCTGGCTGCTGTCATCTTTCTTCATACTTGGGAAATTTTCAGTCATTATGTCATTGCATATGCTTTGTAGGTGTCTTCCTTTTTCTTTTCCTTTGGGTCTGCCTATTATTTGGAGGTTATTTTGTTTGAGAGAGTCCATATTTTCTGTATTTCTGTTTCATTTTTTCTTATTTTTTAAAATTTTTGCTCCTCTGATCGAATAATTTTATGTGTTATAACTTAGAGCTCACTGATTCCTTCCTCCATTTGATTAAGTCTCTGGTTGTAGCTTCCAGTTGAGTTTTTTGATACAGATTATGTATTCATTATTTCTAGAATTTCTACTTTTTTTAACTGATTCTATTCCTTCATCAAGTTTCTTGGTCTGTTCCTAAATTTTTTCCAGATATCATTTAATTTTTTATCTGTATTTTCTTATGACTTCCTGCATATCCTTCAGAGTGTTATTTTGGATTCTCTGTCAGATATTTTATAAATTCATTGTTCATCTGGGTCCATTGCTGGTGCTTGGTTTTTTTCCTTTGATTGTGACATATTTCTCTGTTCTTTCCCAATCTTTGTGTCTTTATGTTGATTCCTGGACATTTGCAGAGACTGCTGCCTCTTCAAGGTTTTGTAGGTAGTTATCAGAGATTTGTCTCTGATCTATGTTTTTGCCCCTATTCCTTGGTGGATTAATAGCTATCACCACCACTTTGACTCTACATGGGAAATAATGTGCTGTCCTGTGGTTAGTTCCTGAGCTGGGGGAACTTCCTGTGGGGAACAGACCTTGAGCTCTGTGCTTGAGCTAAATTGCTGTTTTGCTGCTGATTCTCTGGGAAAGGCTTTTTTTTTTTTTCCTTTTTGTCTTTTTTCATGACCGGCAACGGATCGCAACCCTCAGTGTCGCGCCTGTACCGGACCGGGACCGGCAACGGGATCGCAACCCTCGGTGTTGCGCCCGCACCTCGCTCAGCCAGTGAGCGGTCGGTCTG